>NW_028270143.1:67678733-67830111 GCF_037043375.1 Chiloscyllium plagiosum | reverse complement strand
ACACACCCTAGCACTTTACCATTAAGTGTACAAGCCCTGCTAAGATTTGCTTTCCCAAAATGCAGCACCTCACATTTATCTGAATTAAACTCCATCTGCCATGTAGATCACTTCCATTGCTCTGCCCTCCTCGATCTTCTTCGTTATTTCTTCATAAAACTCAATCAAGTCAGTGAGATATGATTTGCCATGCACAAAGCCACGTTGACTATCCCTAATTAGTCCTTGCCTTTCCAAATACATGTAAACACTGTCCCACAGGATTCCCCCCATCAACCTGCCCACCACTGATGTCAGACTTACCAGTCTATAGTTCCCTGGCCTTTCCTTACCACCTTTCTTAAACAGTGGCACATGTTAGCTCCAGTCTTCTAGCACCTCAGCTGTGACTATCAATGATCCAAATATCTCAGCAAGGGGCCCAGCAATCACTTCCCTAGCTTTCCAGAAATTTCTGGCGTACACCTGATCAGATCCTGGGAATTTATCTATCTTTGTGCCGTTCAAAAAGTGTGGTGCTGGAAAAGCACAGCAGGTCAGGCAGCATCCAAGGAGCAGGAGAGTCAATATTTCAGGCATAAGCCCTTCAGGAATGTTCCAATAGGACAAACAGTTGATGCCTAATCAGACTAAAATCAAATTAAACTTTTGAGAGTTTATCTTTTATACCAATATTTTTACTATAAAAACCATTGGTACAGTTGCCTTTTTGACTGGGTTTGAATAAAAATTGAAAAGCTGGAAATATACAGGTCATGCAGCACCAATGAAGGGAGAAAGAGAGTTGGCATTTTGTGTCAATGATTTTGCATGGAATTTCTTGGAAAGTTATTGACCTGCAATGTTACATTTTTTCTACTTCCATGACTCTCAGACTTGTAGAAATATTTTGATTTTCTGTTTCATTTTGGATTCTCAGTATCTGCAGTATTTTGACTTTCAGGTGTAACTGAATTTTTAACATCATTCTAATTTCATGCGTGGTGAACAGCCTCACTTGCTCGTCAGTACTGTTCTGGGTTTTGAAAGCGTAGGCTGGTTGAGCAGATGCACACAGTCACAGGAAAGTGTTGTCCCATTTTGTTTCAGTCATTTTTGTGTATAGCCTACACACCTGGTCTCGAACATTAACTCTATTAACTCTGTCTTTCTCTTTCCAGATGTTGTCAGACCTACTGAGTTTCTCTAGCACTTCCTGTTTTTGTTTCAGATCTTCTGTATCCATAGATCTTTGTTTTATTATACATAACTATAGGAATAACCATGACATGTGATTGTACATGTGGAGGGCAAGTTGAAGAGAGTTATATTGGATTTGAGTAAGGGTTGTGACTTGCCAGGTGGTAAAAATGATAGGATTTGACTCCTGGCTCAGTGCTGATGCATGTGGAGGTTGCCAAAGACCCACAAGCCATGTCCCTGAGTGCCCTAGATAATCTGTGACATGTTCTGCACAACACGTTTACACTATGAAGGATTCTTCCACTTCTGTTAGACCACAGAAGACCTATATATCAAAAGTAATATCTTATCCCTGTACTATTTTGACCTTGCTAGTCCATTCACTGACCTACCACTGAGTCGACATTATGTTGGCACTAGGTTACCATATTATGTCAATCTAGGTATGCCCAGTCTGAACGTGTGTTCATCAAACTCATGAACATTGCAACTGTGTAATTGAATTCAATTTCAATGGCATCACTGTAGTTTTGCATGAGATTTCCTCTGGGCCCATTTCTGATGAAGGGCTTTTGCCCAAAACATCGATTTTCCTGCTCCCTGGATGCTGCCTGACCTGCTGTGCTATTCCAGCACCAGCATCTGTAGTCCTCACTTTTGCCCATTTAAGCTAATATCTGGTTACCATGAGAAATATATCTGCAATTAAATAACCACTAATCTTCTACCTTTGAAGACGTCCGGTGTGTAGATAAGACATTTGCTGCATTTAAATCTGCAGTTGCATCTAAAAATTTTCTCACACATCTTTAGTACATTCTATGCTCAAACTCATCTTTGAAATAGTCCAGTCAACCCGCCTCCCTTTCCTTAATATATTCATTGAGAAAGGTGCCAGTGGGATTTATGTTGCTTTCCACTGCAAGCTAGTGCTCAATAGTCAATATATGCTTTTGATTCTTAAAGCTCTTTGTGTTACAAGATCAGTTTTATAGACAATCCTGCAAATAGCGCCTTAGCTAACTGCTCACCTTATAGGCTTGATGCTGATATTGGTCATTTCAAATCCTGTGTAATAATGGCTCCTATGGTCAAGTCATCACTAATATACATTGTGCAAACTCAAAGGGTCTAAAACCCTTTAAGATACCCAGTCTACCTCAGATATCCTGGAAGAGGAAAATGTATCAAAAGTTTGAGCAACGAGTGAAGCTGGCCATCTCACACGACCAGTTTGCAGGAAGCTTGCATGAATCACAGAAGGTTGGTCTGCAGGTACAGCAAGTAGTTAGGAAAGCAAATTGAATTTTGTCCTTCATTGCTAAAGGGATTGAGTTTAAAAGCATGGAGGTTATGTTGCAACTGGATGGGGTGCTGGTGAGGCCACATCTGGAGTTCTGTATGCAGTTTTGGTCTCCTTACTTAAGAAAGGATGTACTGGCACTAGAGGGGATACAGAAGAGGTTCATAGGTTGATTTCAGAGTTGAGGGGGTTGGCTTTTGAGAAGAGACTGAGTAGACTGGGATTATATTCATTGGAATTTAGAAGAATGAGGGGGGATCTTGTAGAAACATATGAAGGGGGTGGATAAGATCAGTCTAGAGAGGATGTTTCCATTGGCAGTTGAGACCAGGACAAGAGTGCATAGCCTCAAAATTAGGGGCAACAGATTTGGGACTGAATTGAGAAGGAATTTCATCACCCAGAGGGTTGTGAATCTGCCCTGGTGAAGTAGTTGACATAACTTTAAAAACACTTATTGAAGTAAAGATAGAATGTTTTTGTGCAATGAAGCAATTAAGGGTTATTGTGAGAGTGAGGGTAAGTGGAACTTAGGGCACGAAAAGATCAGCCATGATGTTTTTGAATGGCAGAGCAGGTTGAAAGGGCCAGATGGCCTGCTCCTGCTTCTTGTTCTTATGTTCTTCTGTAAATACACGTGGTTTTCTCTGGTAACAGGATGCTGTCATCAAGCTAAAAAGACCTTTTGTCTGCTGAGCAAATTAATTACATGACACGTGTTTCAGTGCACCGGTGATTCAGGAATAGAGGCCATACATCCTCCTGACTAACAGATTTTATCAAACATTACATCTCTTTGACTCTGCATTGGACAGTTTTCCATCTTTCATCAACCAGCCAATGTTTGCAAGTTATGAAATGTTCAATATTAGTTGTGATTCTGTTATTGGTCAACAATTGATTTTTAAAAAACTTGACGGTACTCGTCATTGCACCAGAAATCAACTCAAGATTATCAGTTGTATTCATTACGCAACTCATTTGTGTGTGCCAGAAGCCACATTTATACTTGTACAGAGCCCTGTTCTTTGTATGTGAAAGGAATATGTCCAGATACAGCCTGTTCCTCAGTGAAAATGCTGCAGTGAAGGCAACCAATCCCTGCTGCATCCCTTTGGCAACCCCTGACCAATCAGAATTGACTTTTGAATTGAATTTATTGTCACGTGCTGAGGCACAGTGAAAAGCTTCGTCTTGCAAGCAATGCAGGCAGATCACAGAGTTAAGTAGCATAGATAAGTCAATAATAGGCAAACAGCAGCAAAAACAAAAACACAGGTACAGGCGAGTGTTAAGAGTTTGAGTCCATTCAGTATTCTAACAACAGTAGGGTAGAAACTACTTCGAAACCGGCTGGTGCGTGTGTTCAGGTTTCTGTACCTTCTCCCTGATGGTAGAGGAATGTAGCAAAGCATTGCCAGGGTGGGATGGATCTTTGAGAATGCTGGTGGCCTTTCCTTGACAGCGGGCCTGGTGGATGGATTCTATAGATGGGAGGTTGGCCCTTGTGATTGTCCAGGCTGAGTTTACCACTCTTTGTAACCGTCTCTGATCTTGAATGGTACAGCTCCCATACCATTTAGTGATGCATTCAGACAGAGTACTCTCGATGGCGCACCTATAAAAGTTGGCAAGGGTATTCACCATCATGCCAAATTTCATCAGCTGTCTGAGGAAGAAGAGAAGTTATTAGGCCTTTGTAACCAGTGCGTCCACATGAAGAGTCCAAGAAAGCTTGTTGTGGATGACCACTCTCAGGAGCTTGACAGTCTCCACTCGTTCCACCTCTGCTATTAATGTGTAGGGGGAATGAGTAACATCCCGCCGAAAATCAATAATGACTTCCTTAGTTTTTTCCGGCATTGAGAGCTAGGTTGTTCTCAGTGAACCATTTTTCCAAGTCTTCCACATCCCGTCTGTAGTCTGTTTCGTCGCCATCTGAGATTCGATTGACTATGGTGGTGTCATCAGCGAACTTGTAAATGGCATTCGTCTGATATTTGGTGACGCAGTCTTGGGTATATAGTGAGTACAGTAGGGGGTTGAGCACGCACCCCTGGGGGGCTCCAGTGTTGAGTGTTAGTGAGGATGAAATATTGTCCTCAATCTTCACTGATTGTGGCCTGTGGGTCAGGAAACTGAGGATCCAGTTGCAGAGAGTGGGGCTCAGTCCGAGATCACTAAGTTTAGTAATCAGTCTCGAGGAGATAATAGTGTTGAAGCCTGAACTGCAGTCAGTGAGTAAGATTCTACGTAGCTGTTCTTGGTGTCAAGATATTTTAGGGAGAAGTGAAGAGCAAGTGGATCTGTTGGTCCAATAGGCAAATTGGAATAGGTCAAGAGCAGTGGGGAGGCTGGAGTTGATTAATGGCGTGACAAGCCTTTCAAAACACTTCATGACCACCGAGGTTAGGGCCACTGGGTAGAAGGCATTGAGACATACTGCATGAGCCTTCTTAGGCACAGGGATGGTGTTGGCCCTCTAGAAACAGGGAGGGACAGTGACTTGCTGCAGAGAGAGGTTGAAGATATCCGAGAAGACGTCTGCCAGTTGATCTGCACATGCCCAGAGTGCACGGCCTGGTACTCCGTCTGGTCCCATCACTTTCCTTGGATTCACATGAAGGAAAACTGATCTGACCTCTGATGCAGTGACTGTTGGGATAGGTTAATCAGGACTTGTCAGAATAGGTTTACATTTCCTTTGAAATTTTGCTCAAAGCGAGCATAGAAGGCATTGAGACGATTTGGGAGGGAAATGTAATCGTCTGCTATTTTGCACTGTCTGTTTTTAGAACTTGTGATGTCCTTCAGTCCTTGCCATGGTCACCGGGTGTCTGTTTGGGTCTCTAGTTTGGATTGGGTAATGGTCCTTAGCTGTCTTAATGGCTGTGCGAAGGATGCCTTATATTTGAATGGGTCTCCTGAACTGAAGGCCTCACACCTGGTTTTTAGCAGGTTCTGTATGTTCTGATTCATCCAGGTTTCCTGTTGGGGAAACCCGGATTGACTTCCTCGGTATGCAGCCGTCCAACACACTTGTTGATAAAGTCTGTGACGGTGGTGGCGTACATGACACAGGTACCTTGGACGATTTTGAAAATGGTCCAATCAGCTGATTCCAGACTAGGCCGGAATTGATCCTCTGTCTCCTCTGACCAGCACTGGACCTGTATCCGCGAGGGGAGTCTCCTGCTTGTGCTTTAGCCTGCAAGCCGGGAGAAAATCACAGCATTGTGGTCGGAGTTCCCGAAATGAGGGTCGGGGTGGTGGGGTAGGCATCTTTCACAGTGGTGTGGTGGTGGTCTAAAATGTTGGGATCCCTCCTGGGGCAGGGAATGTTCTGGTGGTGCTTGGGCGACACCTTCCTTAGATTGGCTTGATTGAAGTCGCCAGTTACAATAAACAGCGCCTCTGGGTGTTCCGTTTCCAGGGTGTTAGTGGTGGAGTACAGCACATCCAGAGCTTCCTCAACTTTTACTTGTGGCGGTATGTACACAGCAGTTAGTATAGCAGCGGGTCACTTCCCATGGTAGACAGAAGGAGTGTCATTTTCTGTTTGAATTCATTCAGTTAATTTAAGATGATTAACAATTCTGCTGCATCTCCTTGCCAACGGTAGTCCAGCTATCACCCTCTTTCCATACTGTGTAAGTTATAGTTTCCTTTCTACAATTGGTTTTCTTGCCTCTCCATCCTGATTCTAGACAAAAATCCTTTGCCTTCATGTCTCGTTTTAGCAATGTTTGAGTTCTGCCTTTGCATGCAACTAACTGAAAGAGGTTTCATCTGGATTGACCAAAAGAGATATTAAGGCACATTACAGTAAAGTGCTGGATGTGTTGAAATGCATAAAAATGGATAAATCCCCAGGACCTGACCAGGTGTAACTTAGAACTCTGTGGGAAGCTAAGGAAGTGATTGCTGGGTGCCTTGCTGAGATATTTGTATCATTGATGGTCACAGGTGAGGTTCTGGAAGACTGGAGGTTGGCTAACATGGTGCCACTGTTTAAGAAGGGTGGTAAGGACAAGCCAGGGAACTATAGACCAGTGAGTCTGACGTCGATATTAGGCAAGTTGTTGGAGGGAATCCTGAGAGACAGGATGTACATGTATTTGGAAAGGCAAGGACTGTTTAGAGATAGTCAACATGGCTTTGTACGTGAGAAATCATGTTTCACAAACTTGATTGAGTTTTCTGAAGAAGTAACAAAGAGGATTGATGAGGGCAGAGTGGTGGACATGATCTATCTGGACTTCAGTAAAGCGTTCAACACGGTTCCCCATGGGAGACTGGTTAGCAACGTTAGATCTCATGGAGTACAGGGAGGACTCGCCATTTGGATACAGAACTGGCTCAAAGGTAGAAGACAGAGGGTGGTGGTGGAGAGTTGGTCTTCAGACTGAAGGCCTGTGACACAAGGATCGGTGCTGGGTCCACTACTTTTTGTTGTTTAGTTAGTAAGTTTGCAGATGACAGTGAAGAACGTTACCTCAGATTGCAATGGGATCTTAATCAGATGAGCCAATGGGCTGAGGAGTGGCCGATGGAGTTTAATCTAGATAAATGCGAGGTGCTGCATTTTGGAAAAGCCAGGGCTGTTTTCCTTGGAGCAGTGGAGGCTGAGGGGTGACCTTATAGAAGTTTATAAAATGAGGGGCGTGGATAGGGTAAATAGACAAGGTCTTTTCCCTGTGGTGGGTGAGTCCAAAACATAAGTTTAGGATGAGAGGAGAAAGCGATATAAAAGAGCCCTAAGGGGCAAACTTTACACGTAGAGGGTGGTATATGTGTGGAATGGGCTGCCAGAGGAAGTGGTGGAGGCTAGCACAATTGCAACATTTAAAAGGCATCTGGATGGGTATATGAATAGGAAGGGTTTGGAGAGATATTCCTGAAGAAGGGCCTGTGCCCGAAACGTCGAATCTCCTGTTCCCTGGATGCTGCCTGACCTGCTGTGCTGTTCCAGCAATAAAGTTTCAACTTTGATCTCCAGCATCTGCAGACCTCACTTTCTCCTTTGGAGAGATATGGGCTGGATGCTGGCAAATCAGACTAGATTGGGTCGGGGATACCTGATCGGCATGGACGAGTTGGACCGAATGGTCTGCCTCCGTGTTGTACATTGTTTTGACTCTGACTCTGTAATTTTTGATCTTCAGGTGATTGCTTAGAAAAAAGTTAACTAGCTGCCAGTAGAGGGCCTACTAAGATAGTCAGTCTTCCAACTCGATGAAATTAAGTAAACAGTGCTGTTTTTGCAACTGCTTCTTTGATTTGTAATTTGAAGAGGTAGAAGAAAATTATTTGTGACTTAGTTACTATACCCATGTCACTTTGGTTACTCTGGTTTAAAAATAATTTTTTTAAAGCTAGCATTGATATTGTGGTTTGTCTTTTTAATGTGAAGTAATGTGAGATAGAGATGATTGTTGGCTACAAATTTTGTACTGCCATTCCAAACTCCAAACAGAAAGGAAAGGTCCGTGATTTTTCCAATCCATATATACTTTTCGTTTCCTGATTTAAATAAAAGTGCTGATTTTCACTTAGTGCCTTCCTTTACTCTGTGTTTAAGAAAGGTAGATATAGGTTTATTTTGCAGGCACTTAACGTTTGAGGATGATATAGTTTCTTTAGCATACATTTGCTTTGTTGAGCTTTTAATGTTTTAAATTGAGCTGCATGATCGTAGTTATCACTCCCATTAGGGTTACAGGGGTTGCCTGCAGAGTTTTGAAGTCTTGCTCCTTCAAAGTCTCAATAGTTGATTGTGTAGAGGGAACTCTGTCCGAGCACACCTGGATTCACTGGTTTAAAGCCAAACAGCGAGGACAACTCTGAACTTCAAGTGCTATTTAGCTTTGGGAGCAATGCTTCGATGTTTGTGCAGTCAGAGGTTGGTAGTATTTGTGCTGAACTGGGAAGGTTTACAATGGCTTCAAATTTTATTATATTTCCATTCTTGTTTCATTTCCACAGGATATCCACAATACTTGGAACCTGCAAGTCAACTGAAACTGGGGAGGAGAAGTGAGGCTGTTAAGTATCTTTGGAGGGTTGCAGATTTGGGAACAAGAACTGCCAAGAGAGAGTGAATGAGTAAGGAGGGATTGGCGATTGTCTGCTGAGTAACTCTGGGATAGAAGGCAATGAGGGAAAAGAGTTGCTGATGAACTGCTAGTTGGAGGAGAGAACTGGGTTTGGGAAATGGGCCTATAGGGAATGAATGGGGGCAGGAAGGTTTGGGAAGAGAGGTTACTGGGCGATTGAGTTTGCAAGAGGCAGGGAGTTTTGAAAGATGTGTTGAGTGAATGTTGGGAGAGATACTTCTGATTGAGCAAGTTGACAGAGAAATTTTGGGAAAAGGGACTGCTGATTGAGTGAGACTTTGGGTATTGGGGAGAGGGGCTTTGAATGCGTGTTGGATGTGGATGCTAGTGAGATGGTAGGTAAGCACAAGGAGAGCCCTATCGCTGTTGAGCAAGGGAAGTGAGGAGGGGAGGTCCGACCCGGTTGAGAGCCCTGTCAACAACGGTGCTGGGGGTTCCTCAAATCAGGAAGAAGATGGACATTTCGGAAGCTCCCTTGTTGCAGTTGACATCATTGGAGAATATGCGATGGAGATGGAGGAACTAGGATATTGGGTTAGAGTCTTTACAGGAAGCAGGGTGCAAGGATGTATAGTCCAAGTAACTGTGGGATTTGGTGAGTTAACAGTGGATATTAGCAGCCAGTCTATCCCCAGAAATAGAAAACGAGATGTTGAGGACGGAAAAGGAGGAATTAGAGATGGACAAGTGAAAATGAGGATGGGGTAGAAATTGGAAGCGACATTGATAAACCTTTCCAATTCTGGACAAGAGAAGGAAGCAGCACTGATGATATCATCGATATATCAGAGAAAGAGTTGTAGTCACCACATTCCAAAGCATCCACATCCTTTTGGTAGAGGGTGCAGAGGAGGTTCATCAGGATGTTGCCTTGTATGGAGGGTGCTAGTTATGAAGAGAGGTTGAGTAGATTAGGAATATTTTCATTTGAAAGTCAGAGGTTGAAGGGGGACCTGATTGAGGTGTATAAATTCATGAGAGGTATAGACAACACGAACAGCAAAAAGCTTTTTCCAGAGCAGGAGACTCAATTACTAGGGGTCTTGAGTTCAAGGTGAGAGGTGCAGAGCGTGCTGGATCCCTGGAACATATTGCCAGCAGAGATGATAGAGGCATGCATGATAGTGTCATCTAGACAGATACATGAATGAACAGGGAGAAGGGGGATACAGATCCTTAGAAAAAAAAGGGGACAGGTTTAGATAGAGGATCTGGTCTGGTACAGGCTTGGAAGGTCGAAAGGCCTATTCCTGTGCTGTAATTTTCTTTGTTCTTTCTCTTTGTGGGTGGGGGCTGGAATAGGACTGGAACAAGGAATGTAACAAGGAATGTTCCACAAAGAGACAGGAACTAGGGTCCATGTGGGTGTTCATGGCCACCCCCCTGTACTGAAGAATATGAGAGGAGTTGAAAGTGAAGTAGTTTAGGATGAGGACGAGCTCGGCAAGGCACAGAGAGATGATGGTAGGTGGGGACGGTTCAGATCTTTGTTCAAGGAAGAAGCAGGGAGCCCTGAGACCATCCTGGTGGAGGATGCCTGTGTAGAAGGGTTTATCCAGGTTGAACTCCAGCTGCTACCTCTCAGCCCATCTCTGCCTCCTGTCAATGTCCTGCTGAAGCCTACAACAGTCCTCTATACTGTCAACAACACTTCCAACCTTTGTGTCATCTGCAAACTTGCTAACCCATCCTTCAACCCCCTCATCCAAGTCATTAATAAAAATTACAAACAGTAGAGGCCCAAGAACAGAGCCCTGTGGAACACCACTCACCACTGACTTCCAGGCAGAATGCTTTCCTTCCACTACCACTCGCTGTCTTCTGTTGACCAGCCAATTTTGTATCCAGACAGCTAAATTTCCCTGTATCCCATTCCTCCTGACCTTCTGAACGAACCTACTATGGAGAACCTTATCAAATGCCTTGCTGAAGTCCACATACACCACATCCACCGCTCAACTCTCATCAACTTTTCTAGTAACATCCTCAAAGAACTCGATAAGGTTTGTGAGGCATGACCTGCCCCCCTCAAAGCCGTGCTGACTGCATTTAATCAAGCCATGCTCTTCCAGATGGTCATAAATCCTATCGCTCAGAATCCTTTCTAACACCTTGCAGACGACAGACGTGAGACTGACTAGTCTGTAATTGCCAGGAATTTCCCTATTTGTTTTCTTGAAGAGAGGAACTACATTTGCCTCCCTCCCGTCCTCGGGTACAACTCTGGTGGAGAGTGAGGATGCAAAGATCTTTGCAAGCGGCGAAGCAATCACATTTCTCGCTTCCCAAAGCAGCCGAGGACAAATCTGGTCTGGCCCTGGAGACTTGTCAATCTTAATGTTTGTCAAAACTTTCAGCACATCAGCTTCCTCAATCTCTATCCGTTCCAGAATGCTTACCTGCTCCTCAATGGTTTCGTTCACTACAAGGTCCTTTTCTTTAGTAAAAACAGAAGTAAAAAACTGATTTAGAGCTTCCCCTACCTCCTCAGACTCTATACATAAGTTCCCTATGCTGTCCCTGATCGGCCCTACTCTTTCTTTGATCATTCTCTTATTCCTCACGTGTAAAATGCCTCTGGATTCTCCGTAATCCTTCCTGCCAAGCCTTTTTTGTGCCCCCTCCTGGCTCTCCTCAGACCATTTTTGAGCTCCTTCCTCGTCTGCCTGTAATCCTTTAGAGCTGAGCAAGACCCTTACTTCCTCCACCTTACGTAAGCTGCCTTCTTCCTTTTGACAAGAAGCTCCTCTGTTCTTGTCATCCAAGGTTCCTTTATCTTACCCCTTCTTGCCTGTCTCAGAGGAACACATTTATGCATCACTCACAACAACTGTTCCTTAAACAGTGTCCCAGTATATAGTGCCCTTTCCATGGAGCAATTGCTCCCAGTCCATGCTTCCCAACTCACGTCTGATAGCATCATCGTTTCCTTTTCCCCAATTAAATATCCTCCCATTGTGCCTGCTTCTCTCCTTCTCCATAGCTATGTAGAATGTGAGGCAGTTGTGGTCACTATCACCAAAATGCTCTCCCACCGCAAGATTTGACACCTGCCCCGGCTCATTGCCGAGCACCAAATCCAAAATAGTATAGAGGAGTGTTGTAGGCTGCAACGTGACATTGACAAGATGCAGAGATGGGCTGAGAGGTGGCAGATAGAGTTCAACCTGGATAAATGCGAGGTGATGCATTTTGGAAGGTCGAACTTGAAAGTTGATTACGGGATTAAAGTCAGGATTCTTGGCAGTGTGCAGATACATAGATCCCTTAAAATTGCCACCCAAGTGGACAGGGTTGTTAAGAAAGCATATGGTGTTTTAGCTTTCATTAACAGGGGGATTGAGTTTAAGAGGCGTGAGATCTTGTTCAAGCTCTATAAAACTTTGGTTAGACCGCACTTGGAATACTGTGTCCAGTTCTGATCGCCCAATTATAGGAAAGATGTGGATGCTTTGGAGAGGGTTCAGAGGAGGTTTGCCAGGATGCCCGTCTGGAATGGAGGGCTTATCTTACGAAGAGAGGTTGACTGAGCTCAGACTTTTCTCATTGGAAAAAAGAAGGAAGAGAGGGGACCTAATTGAGGTGTCCAAGATAATGAGAGGCATAGATAGAGTCGATAGCCAGAGACTTTTTCCTAGAGCAGAAATTGTTAACATGAGAGGTCATAGTTTTAAGCTGTTTGGCGGAAAGTATAGAGGGGATGTCAGAGGCGGGTTCTTTACGCAGAGAGTTGTGAGAGCATGGAATGCGTTGCCAGCAGCAGTTGTGGAAGCGAGGTCATTGGATATTTAAGAGACTGCTGGACATGCATATGGTCACAGAAATTTGAGGGTTCGTACACTAGGTTTACCTTACATGAGGATCAATGGTCGACACAACATCGTGGGTTGAAGGGCCTGTTCTGTGCTGTACTGTTCTATGTTCTGTATGTCCAGGAGGCAGATGGAACCTGCAAACTGGAAATTCCGGAACTGATGTAAAGCATCAGAGGAATGGCAGATATAGGTAGGTAGGGACTGGAACAGGGGAGAGAAAACTCAGTCAAGATTGAAAGAGGTGAGCTCTGTTGGGCAGAAGCAAGTTGAAACAATAGGTCTACACAGGTAGTCCATTTGTGTATTTCTGGAAGTAGGTGGAAGTAAGCTGTATGGAGTTGGGATAGAATCAGCTTTGAGGTAATGGCGTGGGGGTCTCTGGAAGGAATTTCCTCAAGATCATTTCTGCCACATCCAGTGAGCTGCCACCACCAGACACACATTCCTCTCCCCTCCCTTGTCTGCATTAAGAAGTGCACTCCTCCTTCACGCTCGACATTCCCAATAGTCCCATGGCACCTTTCCCTGCAACCGCTGAAGGTGTAACACCTGCCCATGTACATCCTCCCTCCTCAATATTCAAGGGCCCAAACATACTTTCAAGGTGAAGCAGCACTTTACTTTCCCTTCACAAAATCTAGTCTGTTGCATTCGCTGCTCACAATATGGTCTTCTCTACATTGGGGAAGTGAAGCGTAGACTGGGTGGCCACTTTGCAGAACACCTGTGTTCTGCCTGTAAAACAGACCCTGAGCCACTTCAATACACCACCCTGTTCCCTGACTTAGGCTTGTTGTTCTAGTGAAGCTCAGTGCAAGCTGAAAGAACAACACCTCATTTTCCACTTGGGGATCTTGCAGCCCTCTGGAGTCAATATCAAGTTCAATAATTTTAGGGCTTAAACTCTCCTATGAACTAGCCCCATCCTCCACACATCGCGTCTTATCACATTGTCTGCTATTACATACAATCCATTGTTAGCCACTGAAAGTCTCTGTTGTCAGCTATTCACCCTCCTAGCCATATCATTATCCACTCCTTTGTCTGTCCAACCGTTCTTTGGGCTCTATCCCCACCTATCGTTCACTTCTTACCACACTTCTTCTGCATAAAAAACATTTTCCTCGCTACCATCAGTTCTGAGGAAGGGTCACTGGACCCAAAACATTAACTCTGATATCTCTTCTCAGATGCTGCCAGACCTGCAGAGCTTTTTGAGCAATTTCTGCTTTTGTTTCTGATTTGTAGCCTCTCCAGTTCTTTTGGTTTTTACGTTAATTCTGTTATTAAGTTGAAGGATCAAGAGATGAACAGCATTGATTGAGTACCTTGAGCACATATAAAGAGAGACTTCTGTAATGATGACTATTTGGGAAGAAAAAGGCATCTGTAATGTTCCATTTTGTAAATAGATGGGATACCCGATTCGCGAATGCTTGTACTAGTAGTTCTTGGATAACACATGTTCCAGCTGTGTGATTTGCCTATCATGTTATTGAAGAATTTGGGAATGGTGTTTTCAAGAATGCTTATCTCTATTTGCAACAGCACATTTCCAGTGCGGACCGGATCGAGCACTTCATGCTGTGCATGTGCTGATGTCCATGCCAACGTCACGGCAAAACTGCCATGCCATTTTGAACATGTGTAACGTCTGCACTGAAGTCTCCGTGCCGTTCTGTGCATGTGCAATATCAGCTGCATTCTGTGAACACAGAAGAGCAGCTTTCTGTGAGAGGTACTGTACACGTTCCTGATGAAGGGCTTATGAGCAAAACATTGACTCCTCCTTGGATGCTGCCTGACCTGTTGTACTTTTCCAGTGCCACTTTTCGACTGTACAGAAAGCAGCTTTCTTACATTTTTTACATGTACCGTGTTAAATTTACTTTTATTTTATTAATAAATATGATTTCAATCTTCATTAGGCTATGCTATACAGTACTTTGCGTTAGAATTTTGGGTGATCTTTGAGAGATCATGAGTGATTTTTTGCTGGTCTGCTCCCCCCACACCCCTACTTTTCCCATAGGCCCCGTTATTTACATTGTGTTTTTTTAAGCGAGCTTAAAGGCAACTATGGTATTATGTGAGAACTGCGTGTATTTATGAGTGTGATCGAGTATAGGGATGAGACTCCTGTTCCAGAGACTTGAGTTAAAGGAATTGTCTGGTGATGAGTTGCATTATATTAGGCCTCCAGAGTTTAGAAGAAAGAGCAAGTATCTCAAATGAAACATCTAAAATTCTTGACGGTAAAATTCAATGGATTGTTTTGTTACAGCCATTATCATCAGCATCATGCCACGACCAAAACCTTTGCTCTCCTTTCAGCATTCCAAAGGTACTACTCCCTTTGTAATTCCCTGGTACACTGGTCCAAGGGAAGCCTCATCAATAATGATCATGAAACAATTATCTAGCCTTTAAAAACTCTCATGGTTTTTTAACCTCTTTTTGGAAAGAAAATCTGCGATGGGCTTAGCGTCAACCCTAATCCTCACCCTGACTCTATCACAAGAAATCTGCTGTCCTTACCTGGTTTAGCCCACATGTGACTCCAGACCTACAGCAATGTCATTGACTCCTGCTTTCTGATATAGTAAAGCAAGTCACCCAGTGGCAAGGTAGAGATGGGTTTTTAAAAAAATTGTTGGCCTTGTCAGTGTTGCTCACATCCCAATAGCGAATTTTAAAAAAGCTTGAACAAATTTCATCTGTAAGATTTGAAAAATTCAGCAGTAGGCCAGAGACACAAATGTAAGTGTCAGAGCTATATGAGGAGGTCAAATTACAGGCCATGGAAAAGTTGGAGTATTCTTGCTGACTGAATGGGGGGATATTTTAAAGGTAGAGAGGGTTCAGAAGAGATTTACCAGGATGTTGCCAGATATGGAATGTTTGAGTTATAAAGAAAAGGCTGGGACATATTTCACTGGAGTGAAGGAAGTTGAGAGGTAATCTTACACAGGTTTATAAAATTATGAGTGGTATAGATCGGGTTAAAGATAGGAGTCTTTTCCCTATTATGAGCAATTTCAAAACAAGGGGGCATATTTTTAAGGTGAGAGAGAGATTTAAAAAAAACATGAGTGACAAAGTTTTTACACAGAGGGTAGTTTGTGTGAAATGAACTTTCAGAGGAAATGGTGGATGCAGGCACAGTTAAAAGACACTTGGATAAGTACATGAATAGGAAAGGTTTGGAGGGATGTGGTCAGGAGCAGGCAGATGGAACTAGTTCAATTTGGAATTACATTTGGCATGGACTGGTTGGACTGAAGGATCTGTTTCCATGCTGTATGACTGTATAACTATATAACTTGATATTCTATGATGTGGAGGTACTGGTGTTGGAGCAGGGTGGACAAAGTAAAAAAAAAAATTACACAACACCAGGTTGTGCTCCAACAGGTTTATTTGGAAGTACTAGCTTTCGGAGCTGCTTGTACTTCGATAAACCTGTTGGACTATAACCTGGTGTTGTTATTTTTAATTTTGATATTCTATGTGCGCAGTAACATCAGTGTGCACTGTCTACAAGATGCATTGCAGTGGGTGACTAAAGCCCCAGAGTCAGAAGCTTCCAAACTCGTGATTCTATCACCTAGAAGGACAAGGCATGCAGACCCATGAGAACGCTACTTGCAAGTTCACCTTCCAAGTCACTCACTTGGAGCTATCTTACCTTTCCTTCATCAATTGAATCAATAATCTGGAATCCTTCTTCATAAAAGTGAGTGTGTCCAGACACCAGGTACACTGCAGACGTTCAAGGGCACTTAGAAGTAGGTAATAAATAGCTAAAGTTGCCATTCCAAGAATGAATTTAAAAAACTGGTATAACCATTTTTCTGTGAACTTGCTTTGCTGTTATGTTAGCATTTAGCCAGGAACAGCACGAGGCATACCTAAAAATTAGGTCTCTATGTAGCGAAGCCACAAAACAGGATTGCTTACCTGTTGACAGCATAAGTAGCAAATGATAAACAGAGCAATCTGATTCTGAAACCAATCAATCAATGCACTCATGGCAAATGCATTCAGGAGCAATGGTGGACAATTAAACAATTCACTGGAGGATGAGATTCCACAAATATCCTATGTCTTTTTTTTCCTGGTCATAGATGTTGCTGGCTGTGTGTTTATTGCTCATCCCTAATTGCCTTTTGATGTAAGTGGTTTGTTTGGGCCATTTTAGTGGCTAGTTGAAACTTAACCACATTGCTGTGGGGTTTGGAGTCACATAGGTTAGATTAGGTAAGGATGACCATATTAGTGAACAGAGGTTTTTACAAGAATTTTTAAAATGGCTACATGGACACCATTTAGCTAGCTCAATTCCAGATTTTTGTTAAATTTAAATTTCACTGTCTGCCATGGTGGGTTTTGAGCCAAGACCACAGAACTTTATCCTAGGTTTATGGATTGCTAGCTGAGTGACATTGCCACCACATCATTTACCCTTCCTTTATCATTTTAAATTTATTTTCTTTGATGTTTGAGTGTTATATTTTAAAAAAAGACAGGAGATGTAAGATGAAATAAGAGGGTTACTGCATGAGAAAAGGTTACTGATTGGTTGGCATGTTAATGGTGCTGCTTTTGCCATGGAAAGTGCATCAGGAGCAGTTACTGCCAAGTTTTTGTCTTAATTCAAACCAGGCAAGGCAACTCTTTTTTTATTAAAACATTCCCATTGGGAATTCAGCATGGAATGGCTACCATAAAGCTTTTATATAGCTGAAAGGGTGCAATGTGTGGACAAGTTATTTCTGTTTGCAAAGGACAGGGTGTCGCATATGACTATATGTAAAATAAGTGAACCACACCACAAGTCTGACTGATAGCTTAAATTTTGTGTAATGCTGAGCACATTGAGAATCTTTCAACAGATCTTGTCCAATCGCAGAATCATATCTAGTGCTGGATACTGTTATGAGTCTTGCAAGCGTGTGCTGATTCAGTATGGTCAGCCTTCTGCCTTTGTGAACAACTGAAGGGATGTGCTGTTTTACCTGGTATGATGCAAAGGATATAGGCCATACGCCCATAATTGCAAGACAAAAAGGTTTAACAGTATATCCTTTTTGGTTCAGCAATATTGAAGTATAGGAGTGCTTTGATTATTCTGACCGCTCAGTTTTCTTCATTGTTAATATTTGTTAAACAGTAGTACAGTTGAGCATGCTTTCCAAGTTCTATTTAGTTTTCCAATTTACTCCAGCGGATAAATGAATTAAAATTTCTTCAGAAACATAACTTCTATGTTTCTACTCTTCTGAGACTGCAGATTTCTTCTGCTATTTCTCTGCCACAATTTAATAGTCTTAAATTGACCGGTACTGATGCAAAAATATAGTCTCCAACTATATTAACTGCCACTACTCCTTCCTTGTCCACATCAGTCCTCTCCACTTGCCACTCTATTTTCATTCTCTTAGATGTCGTCCATCCATGTAGAGTAACACCCAATCAGTTTTAGGCCTGGTGCCAGTTTTGTTACATTTCTCATAACTCTGTATTTTTAGCTGCATATTGCTTCTCTTGCTGAATGAGAGAAAAAAAATTATTGACAGCAGTTCAGCAAAATACTATTGGAATTGGGGAAGGGTACACCATTTTCATAGCTCATTTTAGGCCCTATATTTTTCCATATTTCTATATATTTTTGAATTTAAATATTATAGTCGAAAGCTTAGAGAAGCAAAGTAAGCTGGAACAACAGTTAATATCTATGTGCGTTTAATGCACAGCAATAATGGTATGTTTTCATTGTGTGTGTGATTGTTTTTTGTTTGAAATTAAGCAGTAATTTGTGCTTTGAAAGGCAATTGCAGAGAAAATGTGACTTTGGTTTGTTTAGTTTGATCATATGCAACATCCTGGCTGCATAGTGGGCATTTTGCTCCAATTATTGAATTTTCTGCTTGTCTTGTAACTGTGTGATCATGTTTGTCAGTTAGAAAAAGATACAGTTCTTAAATAACTCCACAGAGGCCAGTGTTGCTTCACCACGTCTCCCTTTATTTACACGTGGGAAGTTCATGACGTTGATCTAGCTTCCTCAGAACCAGCTCTTTGTGAACAGAACCTCTGACACTCCTATTTATATCTGTCAGCCAGGACTCCCTGATTGAACCTGATTAACAACTCTCGTCAGGTAACTCATGAAGTCCACCTGGTTGACCTTATTACAGTCACTACAGTTCTATCATGTATGTCATAAATTAAAACGGACTTTTACATTTAAAAAAATATGCTGTCATATCTTGATGTTTGGGGGAAAAAGCATGGCTTTTGTGTAAACGCAAAATCCTGCAGATGCTGGAAATTTGAAGTAAACACAGTGCTAGAAAAACTCAACTGGTCTGGCAGCATCCTAGAAATGAATAGCGTTAATCGAACATAGAACGTTTCCACTCTGGAATGATCTCTTCAGAAAAGGCTTTTATGTCAACAAAGGTCACAGCAGTGCTCTATATTGTTCTTCTTGTGAATCCATAACACAAAATTAACTAAGTATTTGTCTTGGAATGTGTACGTTTTCACCACTTTTATTAATCAGAACATCAAAATAAACAATTAGGTGACACCTCTTAAATTTGGGAAGACTTTACTTAATTAAAACAGTAGAAAACACCCGCTAGGAACAGTGTTGCTTTTAATAAAGATTCTCAATGCAAAGGTTTTTTTGACTTCATGTGCAGATTGCAATGCTGTTATGCCTCCTTGGAGTAACACTGGAAATCAAGTTCTGCTATTCCCCATGACAGTACAAAGTGAAAGATTTTATAAAAATATATAAAATTTCCCAATTTATCTGTCCTTCACCATGCAGACTCATTCCTGCATTTAACAAGGATTACTAATAACTACAAATAGATTCTAGCTGGAGGTAAACAATAACGATCAGTTGACATTTAACTATAAGAATTTAATTCTAGCTCCCTTTATAAAACTGCCCTCTACAACCACACAGGCAACTAAATAGACACGAGACAAAGCATGGGTGACATTGGTGGTGTGAAAGACTGGGAAGGCTATTCAATGATCCTTGTTTTTTTCGGTTTGAGATACTTTCTTCTGTAGAGAAGAGACCACTCCTTCCTTTGAGTTTGTGAAAGCTTCTGCCCAAACATTCACTCATGCAAGTTGCTTGGCTAACTCGGAAGACAATCACATCATTGTTGGCAAGCAGAAGGCCTTTGTCATCGATAACTGGTCACCATTCCCCATACAAGTCAGTGACTTTATTGTTGCCGAATCTCCATTTTTATTTACACTTTGTTCCAGTGATCCTGCAACTAAACAAACTGCAGTGTAAACAGTGGATATCAGGCAAAATGTGTAGCATGCCTACCACAATACTTTATTTTTAAAACTGTGCATTTTCCATTTTAGTCTGCCATCAAAAATACAGAAAAATAAAATGACAGTTTCTTTGCAAAACTAAGTTTTGATATTGAAATCTAGACTTCAGAAGCTAGCAATCACCTTACCCAAGGTTTTGCCATGACACTGGTGGTCAATGGTAGTGTCCCTACCTCTGAGCAAGGAGGCCCAGATTCCTATCCGAACTGCTTCAGTGGTATGTGTAAATAATATCTCTGAACAGAACAATTAGAAAATATTTCTGACTTCCCAAGACTTCTCAATGTCCATGCTTCTCTGTGCTCATTAGTCATTGATCATAAATCCAACTAACTTTCTTGTTGAAGTGATTTGTCATCAGTAGAACCACATTTTGTGCAGATGAAGTCCTTGCTTTAGTAAAGGTCCTTCACTCAGAAACATTAGGGGCAGAAGTAAGCCTTCGAGCCAGCTCCACTCAGTAGGATCATGGCTGGTATTTTGAATTTCATATTTTCTTGTACCCCCTATAATTATTGATTCTTCATGGGTATTGAAACCAATCTATGAGGAGAAAGTGAGGTCTGCAGATGCTGGAGATCAGAGCTGGAAATGTGTTGCTGGAAAAGCGCAGCAGGTCAGGCAGCATCCAGGGAACAGGAGAATCGACGTTTCGGGCATAAGCCCTTCTTCAGGAATGGGGAAAGTTTGTCCAGCAGGCTAAGATAAAAGGTAGAGAGGAGGGACTTGGGGGAGGGGCGTCGGAAATGTGATAGGTGGAAAGAGGTCAAGGTGAGGGTGATAGGTCAGACTGGGGTGGGGGCGGAGAGGTCGGGAAGAAGATCTCAGGTTTGGAAGGCGGTGCTGAATTTGATGGATTTGACTGAGACAGGGTGGGGGGAGGGGAAATGAGGAAACTGGTGAAATCCGAGTTCATCCCTTGTGGTTGGAGGGTTCCTAGCCGGAAGATGAGGCGTTCTTCCTCCAACCGTCGTTTTGTTGTGGTCTGACGATGGAGGAGTCCAAAGACCTGCATATCCTTGGTGGAGTGGGAAGGGGAATTGAAATGTTGAGCTACAGGGTGGTTGGGTTGGTTCCGATATGGCCAGGAAGAACTGTTTGTTTAGTTTATGGATCCTTCTGTGGATGAAGAACAGTAGAGGTCCTTTACAGGTCTGTGAGAGTGTTGTCCTGAGCTGGGGTAGGTCGAGTTGCAGGGAATGTAGGTAGCGGCGCATGGCTGCAAGCGTGGAGCGAAGGATCCGGAGGGAGGTCTGTTGCTGGAGGCTTCGTATTTGTTGTAGGTACTGGTTGTCCTGGTTGGGTCCATGTTTTGTTGGTTCCGATATGGCCAGGAAGAACTGTTTGTTTAATTTATGGATCCTTCTGTGGATCCAAAAACGCACAACCCAGATGGCCTCCTTCTTCAAGGACCGCAATTTCCCCCCCCGACGTGGTCGACGATGCCCTCCACCGCATCTCTTCCACTTCCCCCTCCTCCGCACTTGAACTCCGCCCTTCCAACCGCCACTAGGACAGAACCCCACTGGTCCTCACCTACCACCCCACCAATCTCCATGTACAGCGCATCATCCGCCGTCATTTCCGCTACCTCCAAACGGACCCCACCACCAAGGATATATTTCCCTCCCCTCCCCTATCAGCATTCCGTAAAAACCACTCCCTCCGTGACTCCCTCGTCAGATCCACACCCCCCACCAACCCAACCTCCACTCCCGGCACCTTCCCCTGCAACCGCAGGAGGTGCAAGACTTGCGCCCACACCTCCCCCCTCACCTCCCTCCAAGGCCCCAAAGGAAACTTCCATATCCGCCACAGATTCACCTGCACCTCCACACATATCATCTATTGCATCCTCTGCACCCGATGTGGCCTCCTCTATATTGGGGAGACAGGCCGGCTACTTGCGGAGCGTTTCAGAGAACACCTCTGGGACACCCGGACCAACCAACCCAACCACCCAGTAGCTCAACATTTCAATTCCCCCTCCCACTCCACCAAGGATATGCAGGTCTTTGGACTCCTCCATCGTCAGACCACAACAAAACGACGGTTGGAGGAAGAACGCCTCATCTTCCGGCTAGGAACCCTCCAACCACAAGGGATGAACTCGGATTTCACCAGTTTCCTCATTTCCCCTCCCCCCACCCTGTCTCAGTCAAATCCATCAAATTCAGCACCGCCTTCCTAACCTGAGATCTTCTTCCCGACCTCTCCGCCCCCACCCAGTCTGACCTATCACCCTCACCTTGACCTCTTTCCACCTATCACATTTCCGATGCCCCTCCCCCAAGTCCCTCCTCCCTACCTTTTATCTTCGCCTGCTGGACAAACTTTCCCCATTCCTGAAGAAGGGCTTATGCCCGAAAAGTCGATTCTCCTGTTCCCTGGATGCTGCCTGACCTGCTGCGCTTTTCCAGCAACACATTTCCAGCATTGAAACCAATATACCCCCTCTGGAAAAAGTATTTAATGACTCCACTTGCACTGTCTTTTGAGGCAGAGTTCAAGAGTTGCACACCCCTCCAAAGGAGCAAAAATTCCCCACATCACTGTCCTAAAAAGGTGACCTCTTACTTTTAAACAGTGTCCTTTAGCTCTAGACTTTCGCACAAGAGAAAACATTTCCACATCCACCTTGTCAAGCATAGAAACATGAATGTCTGTCAAATGACCCCTCACTTTTTCACTATAATGCTGTTTGTTTATAGATTTCATGTTTTTGTCATAATACATCACATACCATCTTTATGGCATATAAGAAATTTGATTCATATGCAACTATTCAAAACGTTTGGATAGATATCTCCTTTCTCTTTCCACCTATTGCCTGCACATGCACACTGTCCCAATCTGAATTTGTGCATTTGTTATTATGAGTAGTTGAAATATATTTATGCTGATCTAAATAGTCCATTGAAATATTTGATTTTATCTCTGCAGGCTTGAGCAAAATTAATATAAAATGAATGCAGAAAATGTAATGCTTTTTGTGCAATACTGTGTGTTGTTTATCATTGTAGTTCAACTTACTGCTTCAGCACAGTGCATCATTTAAATATTTAGCACTAGCCAAGTGTCGTTTTCTATCAAGTTTTGAAAACTATTTCCAAGGTTTTTAGTCAGTAGATTTTTGGAGAGAGATGTCATTCCATTTTATCTTATTAATGGATTGACTGCTACTTTCTTGTCAGTGGACTGTTGCTCAATTAGTTTTAGATTTTTGACCACAATCTGGATCACCTTTATGAGAGCAGTTGACCCACCTGATATTTAAATTAGTATGCAAAATGAAACTGAATTCCCTGTTAACAAAGTATTAATCTTTGTTTCTACACCAATTTTTAACTTAGATGCCAGTCACAATGTGGAGGTGCTAGTGTTGGACTGGGTGGACAAAGTCAGAAGTCATACTCCAAAATGTTGTGATTTCAAATAAACCTGTTGGACTATAATCAGGTGTCGTGTGATTTCTGACTTTACCTATTTGCTGCAAGAGTACTTTTTAAGTCATTGTGTCTTTGTTCTGTGCTACATGTTGTGCTCCTGTAATTAAATTTGCTATGAGGAAAAGATGCGTTCATTTGATTGCTCAGTGGGTTTTTTTTTTACTCGAGGTTTGATACTGAAAAGGCAAGTTCATCAAAACCAAACTTTGTTTTCTGAGATGGATGTATTCCTAGAAGATGATGGTCCCAACAGCAAAGAGCTTTTTGTACATGTTTATCTTGATTTTACAGTAGCAAGAGTGGTTTAGTTTTCTTCCTAGTATTTTAGAGATCACTAAAGGAAAACAAAACCCAAAAAACTGTGGATGCTGGAAATCAGAAACAGAAATTACTGGAAAACTCAGCAAGTCTGGCAGCAGAATGTTGTGAATCTTGAAAGAGTTCAGAAAAGACAGGGATGTTACCAGAGTTGGAGAATTTGAACTACAGAGGAACCTCGATTATCCATAGGACACTGGTGGGCAGTATTTCGTTCGGTTAACATAGTTTAGCCAAGCATCGGGACCTTGCGATCCTGCTGGATAATCTGATATTTGGATATTTGAATGCTGGATAATTGAGGTTCCTCTGTAAAGGGAGATGCTCGAGAGGCCGAATAAGCTGTGGCTGTTTTCCCTGCAACATTGGAGGCTGAGGGGTCACCGTATAGAGGTATATAAAATCACAAGGGGCATGAATAGGGTAAATAGACAAGGTCTTTTCCTGAGGTGGGAGAGTCCAGAACTAGAGAGCATAGGTTTAGGGTGAGAGGGGAAAGATTTAAAAGAGACCTAATGGGCAACATTTTCACGCAGAATGTGGTACTTGTGTGGAATGAGCTGCCAGAGGATATGGTGGAGGCTGGTATGATTACAACATTTTAAAAGGCATCTGGAAAGATATGTGAATAGGAAGGGTTTGAAGGGATATGGGCCAAGTGCTGGCAAATGGGACTGGATTAATTTAGGATAGCTGGTCAGCATGGACGAGTTGGACTGAAGGGTCTGTTACTGTGCTTTACATCTCTAAGACTGTATGATCTGTGGAGAGAAAGCAGAGTTCATGTTTCAAGTCCTGTGACCTTCGCACAGAACTGATTGCAGTTAGGAAAAGTTTGATTAGATTACTTAGTGTGGAATCAGGCCCTTCGGCCCAACAAGTCCACACCGACCCGCCGAAGCGCAACCCACCCATACCCCTACATTTACCCCTTTAACCTAACACTATGGGCAATTTAGCATGGCCAATTCACCTGACCCGCACATCTTTGTAACTGTGGGAGGAAACCAGAGCACCCGGAGGAAACCCACGCAGACACGGGGAGAATGTGCAAACTCCACACAGTCAGTCGCCTGAGTCGGGAATTGAACCCGGGTCTCTGGCGCTGTGAGGCAGCAGAGCTAACCACTGTGCCACCGTGCCGCCCACGGTGTTTGCTCGACTGTGACATCTAGGAATGGCAGTTTGTTGTTGTTTTCCTCCTCTTTAGTGAATTTTATGCCAGTAAGGGTATTATTGATGGTCTTGAAGGTTTCCTCTAACTTGTTTCGTTTTGTGATGACAATGGTGACATCCATGTAGCGGACCCAAGTTTGGGTTGGATGGTTGGCAGAGCTGTTTGTTCGAGTCTCTGCATTATTGCCTCTGCTAAAGAACCCTGATATCGGAGATCCCATGGGTGTTCCGTTGGTTTGTCTGTACGTTTTGGTGTTGAAGGGGAAGTGTGTGGTAAGGCATAGGTATCCTAGCTTGATGATACTGTCTTTGTTGATGAAGTTAGTGGTGTTTGGTGTATGTGTCTTTGGGTCTTCTAATAGTGTAGTCAGTGTTTTCTTGGCCAGGTTAATGTTGATTGATGTAAGCAGGGCTGCTACATCAAAGGAGACCATTATTTCATCCTATTCTATCTTAGTATCTTTGGTCTTCAGGAATTCTTGGGTGGAGTGGTGTGAGTCTCCTACCAAGTGTTTTAGTCTTTGATGTAGCTCCTTGGCCAATCTGTAAGTGGTGTTCCAGGTAGTGAGACAGTGGGTCGGGGGAGGGAGGGAGGGGCTCCTGGTTTGTGAATTTTTGGTAATCCGTAGAAGTGTGGTGTGCTGGATCCGTCTGGTTTCATTCTTTGGAAGTCTGTCTTATTTATTTCTTCAGATTTCTGAAGTTTTTTGAGTAGGGCTATGATTTGGTTCTCTAGATGTAAGGTTGGGTCTATCGCCACTTGTTGGTAAGTGTTGGTATCTGTAAGTAGTGAGTACGCTTTTTCAATGTAGTCTCTTCGATTTAGAATTACTGCCAAATGTCCTTTGTCTGTAGATAGGATAACAATGTTTTCAACTTTTTTTAGTCTTTCCCGTGCTTGCTTTCTTGTGTATTGAGTGTGCTTCCTTTTTTTCTGCTTAATGTTGGTGCGACTACCTGTCTGATGGTTTGCTGGGTTTCTTCTGTGAGTTGGTTGTCTTTTAGTGTTGTTTCTAATACTGCTAAGGAATCTTTCTTGTCCGCATCCGGGCAGTTGTAATTTAATCCTCTTACTAAGACGGCTTTTTCAGTGTCTGTTAAGGGTCGGTCAGATAAGTTTTTTTTTTAATCCATGCTTCTGTATTGTCAGTGTTGTTATTTGGTGTAAGTTTGTCTAGTTTTTTCTGCAAGTCTAGTTTTTTCATTTTCTGTGTTTGTCGCTGTCTAATATGTATGGCTTGTTGTATTGTGTCTATCTATTCATGGTCTGTTGCATGAGTGAGTAAAGATTTTTGGTGCAAAATTTCCCGGTTGTATTTACAGAGTCTGTTGTGGGCATCATTAATTATTTCTCTGAGCATTCTGAGACCGTTTTGCTCTACAATTCTTTTGGCTAGTGGGGTGTTAAGGGGAGATTTGTATTTAAGGCATTTAGGTAATACCTGTTTTCTTAGGCATTCGTGCAGGAAGTACAGCTGTTTGCAGGTGACACTCTGTCGAATGGCATTTGTTTCCCATTTTCGGGCCATTTTTAGCGTATTGTGCCCATGGGTCTTAGCGAGTTTTGAGAAGATTTGTAGCTTCGGTTGAGGCTTTGGATGTAACTCAACCTGAGCTTGAAGGTTCCTTTCCAGACATTTCGTCACCCTACTAGATAACATCTTCATAAAATTCACTAAAGAGGAGGAAAACAACAACAAATTGCCATTCCTAGATGTCACAGTAGAGCAAACAGCCAATGGGGAATTTCAAACCAGCGTCTTCAGGAAAACAACACATATGGACCAAATATTGAACTACAGAAGCAATCATCCCAACTCCCACAAACGAAACTGCATCAGAATATTATTTCAACAAGCCAACACATGCTGCAACACAGAGGAACTACGCAGAGCAGAGGAAAATCACCTATACTGTGTATTCAAAACGAATGGGTACCCAATGAGCACAGTCTGCCGATTTCTCAGCAACAAACCCAAACAAGCAGACAAAACACAGCCAGAAACCTTAGCCAGTCTCCCCTACATCAAAGACATCTCAGAAATGACTGCCAGACTACTCAGACCCCTTGGCATCATGATAGCTCACAAACCCACCAACACACTAAAATAGCGGCTAATGCACTTGAAAGACCCTATACAGACAACAATCAAAACTAATGTTATTTACAAAATACTGTGCAAGGACTGTAACAAACACTACATTGGACATGCAGGCAGAAAACTAGCTACCAGGATACATGAACACTAACTAGCCACAAAAAGACATGACCCTCTCTCACTAGTGTCTTTACATACAGATGAGGAAGGACACTACTTCGACTGGGACAACACATCCATTCTAGGACAAGCCAAACAGAGACACCCATGAGAATTCCTTGAAGCATGGCATTCCAACCGGAACTCTATCAACAAACAAATCGAGTTAGAGCCCTCTACCATCCTCTGAGAAAGGAACAGGAAGTGACTTCACCACAGGAAATAACATCACCACAGGAAATGGCATCACCAACCCAAAGAAACCCAGACATATTAATAGAAAGCAGGAATTTTCAGCAGTGCTTCGCCTGAGGCCCACTGAAGATGTTACCTAGGAGGATGACAAAACATCTGGAAATGAACCTTCCAGCTCAGTGCACAAACCTACATCCAAAACCTCAACCTGAGCTATAAATCTTCTCAAAACTCGCTATTACAGTGAATGCCTCTGCATCCTCAAGGTATTCCAATGTATTTAAAGCAAATGAACTTTTCAAGTGTAATCACGATTCTGTGGACAAATTGCACACTGTCTTTTTGTTCAGGAATATATACTATTTAATGCACTCAGATAAGTCCCAACTCTTTTTTGAAAAGGACCTTTATGCTCGCAGATGAGATTGTGAAAATCTTTTGCAGTACTGCATTGATGCGCTGGTTGGTAAGCAATTCCCAGGCTTTCAAATTCTCACCCTTTTTATCAAACTTCTCTGTGGCTGCAACCCGCCTTATACCTGTACCCTGCAGCCCTCTAAGATATCTGGCAGTTGTGGAAAACACGATAAATGTAAGCCCCAACCTTTTCTCTAAGTGAGAGAATGGCAACAAACAACTTGTGGTCTTGGTTATACAACAAATCTCTCATGACAGTTTCAGAAATACCCTATGCCAAAAGAACCATGCCTAGGAGTAGGTTTGGATCAATTTCCACATTTTTGATGGAGACAAGCATACTGTAGTTATGAGTGTTCATGCTCCACCCTTCCAGGAAAAAAAATAGTGGTCTGTGAATCAGTTGGCGCTGTGTTCTCAAAGGCCTGATTTAAATAAGCAAAGTTTTCCTGCCAGAGGAAAAATTGTGTTGCTGGCAGAACTAAATCTCTCATGCTGCCTTCGTAAACAGCTGCATTTGTTTTATTGGGCAGGTACTCAAATACAATATATTTTTTCTTAGATGATTTCACTTCAATCTCTTGTGTTTGCAAATGTACTTCAATTTTTAAGATTGTGAAATGTTGCACCCCAGCAAAATATTTTCCTTCAAAATTCTTCATTAGAGATTGTACAAAGGGCTAAAATTAACATTCACGTTGGCAGAACATCTGGTACAGGATATTTGAAAGGCCAGTAGCCAGTTTGCTTTGTTCCCTCTGACTTAAAATGATTAGATCAGCAGAAAGAGCCTTACTTCCCTGTTATATTTTAGCCTTACTTCCCTGTAGGAAGTCCAGCAGTATGACATTGGAGGAACAAATGAACTTGTGGTTTAATTAAATTAACTACTTGAACTATTAAAGGTAGCACGCAATTTACTTCATTTTGCATGTAGTCGGCAAACTGTTTACCCTCCCTTTCAGGTATTTTTGTTCCTTCACTGGTCTAGTCCCTTTCTTTTTAACCTGCCATATTGATTTTTAGCTGTCCTTTCTCCAGCACCATTCCTCCCATTTAATAGAATTCTTTGATCATCTTTCCTAGCCATTATGACTCCTTGAAAGGTGCTCATTTATTATTATGAAATAAATATTGTAATTTTTCCTTTTTCCTTTCTAGCCTCTTCTCTTAGTGTATTTCAGCTGTTTTGTACACATTTCTGTTTCCCCCTCATTATCATTTGTTTGCATAGCTCTGTATACTCTGGATTCCTTTAATGTGGAAAATTAGCTCAATGTCTATCAGCTAATTACTTTCATGCATTTGAATGTTGCTGTTAAATACATCTTGTTGGTCTTGAACAAAAGAAAGTATTGATCTTGTACTTCATTTAAGATTAGGTAATTCTGACATACTTCTTTCAGTCGTTGACATTCCTGATAATTATGCATTTGACTATATTTCCTAAAACTAACATTAATTGATGCATTATACAATAATCAAATCCTTTGCTTGACTTAATTGAGTACGGTTCCAAGCACATTACTGTAGAATTTGTATGTTGCTGTGAACTTCGCATCACTAACCAAAGAAATTGCTGGAAATCTGATTTTTTTTTCAGCAATTCAGTGTTTTTTCAGAAGTTCAAAAATCATATTGCACAGAATCACAGATTAGAATTCAAGAGTGATATTCATGGCAATGTTCATTGTCCATGCCTTGCCCAAACATCGAGCGATACAGTGTTTTGTTCATAAATTCTTATTCAGCATCCCATGTTTGATAAATGTGCATGCTTTCTGCTCAGTCGTTGGAATACTATTTGCTGTTAAACTGCTGTTTGTGTAGGCTTTTAATTCAGAATCTGGAACCCAGCATCAGTCAGTTGGCTGTTCATAATATTTTCCATGTTTAATGGCAGGCTTGTAGACTAAACTGAATATATTCAACAGTCCTGAGAGAACTAGGGAAGATATTGTGGAAGCCTTCGAATTTATTTAAGGATTTTAATAAGTGTGAATGAGTGTCAGACAGGTGAGTTTCAAACCCAGGTCCCCAGAACATTACCTGGGTCTCCGGATTGTGTGTCTCGAAATAATACCATTAGGCCATCACCTCCCTGTAATGCTCCACCATTCGTTTAGATCGTGGCTGATTATGGCCTTGGCTTCATTTTTCTGGCTGTCTCTAATACCATTTGATTCCCTTGTTAGTCAAGAATTGACCTACCTCTGACTTAAACATTTTCAACGACTGTCTCTGTCACTTTGTGGAAAAGAGAATTCTGCTGGTTAATGACCCCCTCAGAGAAAAGATTTCTCATCATTTCTATTCTAAATTGGAAATCCCCTGTTTTTAAAGTGGACTCTAGAGTTCTTTACTCTCCTGGAAGGACAAAGACCCTTTTGGCATCCACACTGACAATGCTCCTCAGAATCTTCTGTTTCAATAAGTTCTCACCTCTCATTGCCCTAAACTGCCAAGGTCCAATCTGGCTAACCAGTCCAGTACCCTGTGCAAGTGCGTTATGATCTGATTTTAACCTATCACTACAATCCTGCATGTTCCTGATAACTCTTTCATGTCCTTGGTAATCAAGAACTTATCTGCCTCTGCTTTTAAAATATTTAAAATCTTCATCCATTGCCTTTTGAGGAAAGGAATTGCAAAGACACTCAACCCTCAGAGAAAAATAAGTTTCCTCATCTCTGTTTTAAGTAGTGCTTCCCTTTTTTAAAAATTATGACACATGTTCTATACGCTCTAACAAGAGGAAGTGTCCTTTCAGCATCCACGTGCTCAAGCCCCTTCTGGATCTTATATGTTTCAGTTAAGTCATCTTTGACTCTTTCAACCTCGAGAGGATACGAACCTAGCCTGTCTAGCCTTTTCTCATAAGGCAATCCGCTCATTCCAGGTATTAGTCTAATGAACCTTCTCTGAACTGCTTCAAATGTGGTGATCACCATAAATATGGTGATCAGTACTGAACAGAGTCATCCCAATACAATATCACTTAGATGACTGAGGCATTACCTCCTTGTTCTTAGATTCAGTTTCCCTCACAATAAGCCATTACATTCTATTAGCTTTCCTGACTACTTGCTGTACTTGCTTGCTAATCTTCCATGATTCATGTAATGCGACACCCAGATTTCTCTGCACTTCAATGTTTTGCAACTACTCCCTATTAAGACAATATGCTACTTATTATTTTTCTGCAAAATGGACAGAATTTACATATTGTATTCTATTTACCAAATCTTTGTCCACTTACTTAAGCCATATTATTTCTGTAGGCTCCTTTCTCTCATCTTTGCAATCACTTTCTTGTGTATCTTTGTGTCAGCAACAAGTTTAGTTACCATACCTTTGATTCCTTCATCCATATAATTTGTGTAAATTGTAAAGTGTTGAGGCCACAACACGGACACCTGTGGTACACCACTTTTGACATCATGCTAGCCTGGGAAAGACCCACTTATTCCTACTCTCTGCTTCCTGTTAATAATCCAATCTTCTCTCTTTGCCAATATTACCCCCTATACCATGAGTGTTTATTTTCCACAATAACCCTTGATATGGCACCTTATCAAATACTTTCTGGAAATCTATAAATACAAGCCCTCTTTTGATATTCCATTCCTTTTATACGAAATAACAATATTCCATTTGCCTTCTTAATTTGTACCTGTACTCAAACATGTTGTCATTCATCTACTAGGACATCCAAATTCCCCTGTACCATAGAGTTCTGTAATGTCTCGCCTTTGAATTAATGTGGTGCTTTAAGCTTTGTAAATCCCATTGCAGGCTCCTTGTGTTGTCTTTAGAGTTTGCTGTCCTATCTCTCTAAGTGTCATCTTCAAATTTGGCAATCATATATTCAGACTCCTCATCTGTCATTGATATAAGCATTGGGCAATAGCCCTGATCCCTATGCATTCCACTAGTTGCATCATGCCAACTTAAAAGTGACCCATTTATTCTTACTGTTTCCAGTTTGCTTGCCAGTCATAGAATCCTTACAGTGTGGAAGCAGACCATTCAGCCCATTGAGTCCACATTGACCCTCTGATGACCAACCCACCCAGACTCACCCCCCCTCCTTATCCTTGTAACCCTGCATTCCCCTTGCTAGCCCACCTAGCTTACACATCCCTGGACAGTAAGGACAATTTAGCATGGCTAAGCCACCTAATCAGCACATGTTTGGACTGTGGGAGGAAACTGACGCACTCAGAGCAAAACCATGCAGACACTGGGAAAATGTACAATTTTCACACAGAGAGTCACCTGGCGCTGTGAGGCAGCAGTGCTAGCCATCCATTTTCCTTTAAATTATGGAATTAAGAAATGAGTTATAATTTGGATTTACAACTGCTTAGAAATCCGAAAACAAAAGGAATTATATTGGTAACTCAGTGTCAATTGAAGTAGGCTTGAGATGTGGCTAGTTCTGGAGTACAAGTCAATGATTCTACTGCCAAGATGTTTGCAGTATATCGTCAAATTTTTCTGAGTTATGTGGCATCCTTTTGATTATAGTGAGACATTATTGTCACATGGGATTCTGTCTTTGCAGTTTGCTTTTCCAGATGAGCTAGATTTCTGTCAGTGGTGAACCTGCATGATCTCTCATTCCTCTTCGATTTTGAAGATGATATTTGAGACCCCTGAGATTGAAACTGGGGACCCACTCTTCTGTATGACTTTGTTATTTAGAACCACTGAGGTGTTCTGTGACTTCAGGATTTAATTAGGCAGGATCATGCTCTAATGTAAAATTGTTCTCATCTGTCATTTGATAAATATCATTAAACATTTTACTGCATAACCTATTATTCAGTTGGTGAGTTCACAGATCGATTTGAACACACTATTTAAATATTAACCTTGTCTGAGTCACTCCTGTTGGATTTTATCAGTCAGCCTGTTATATATACAGCAGCATGCACAATGTCTTGCTTTAACATACATTAAAACTGGGAATTGAAACATTCCCCTTCAGTTAGGTTTACTTTGGGCATACCATCATTTTAGTTTAAATTAAAGAGCAGTTAACTACTAGTTAAGCTACAAATGTACTTTTATTCTATCACCAGAAAATTATAGAACGTTTGATCTATTGGTTCAGTAAAAGGCTTCACATGCTTGCTTTCATCAGTTAGATCATTAAGTATAGGAGTTGGGACATCTTTTTGCAGCTGTACAAGATGTTCATGAGGCCACATTTGGAATACTGAGGGCAGTTCTGGTCACTCTACTATAGAAAGACTATTATTAAACCAGAAAGAGTGCAGAAAATATTTACCAGGATGCTCCCTGGACTGGAAGGTTTGAGTTATAAGGAGAGGTTGGATGGCTGGGAATTTTTTTCCCTGGCGCATAGGAGACTGCGGAGTGACCTTTGGGTGGCACAGTGGTTGGCACTGCTGCCTCACAGCGCCAGGGACCTGGGTTTGGGCGATTGTCTGTGTGGAGTTTGCACATTCTCCCCACGAATGCATGGGTTTCCTCTGGGTGCTCCGGTTTCCTCCCACAGTCCAAAGATGTGCAGGTCAGGTCAATTGGCCAGGCTAAATTGCCCACAGTGTGAAGTGCATAGGTCAGGGGTAAATGTAGGGGAATGGTTGTGGGTGGGTTACTCTTCGGAGGATCGGTGTGGACTTGTTGGGTCAAAGGGTCTGTTTCCACACTGTAGGGAATGTAATCTTATAGATGCCTATAAAATCATGAGAGGTATAAATAAGGTAGATGGCCAACAGCTTTTCCCCATGGTAGGGGAGTCTAAAACTAGAGGGCATAGATTTAAACTGAGAGGGGAGAGATCTAAAAGAGTCCAAAGGGGCATTTTTCTCTGAGGGTGGTGTGTGTTAGGAATGGGATGCCAGAGGTAGTGGTGGAAGTAAGTACAATTTTGTCATTTAAAAAACATTTAGACAGGTACATGGAAGAGATAGGTATGGAGGGATATGAACCAAATGCAGATGAATAGAATTAGTCTAATTGTGAAAACTGGGTGACATGTCTAAGATGGGCTCAAGGGCCTGTTAGTATGCTGTAAGACCTCTATGACTCGAAATGGGGTGCATTTTTTTGAATTAAGTCAGGCTGATTGAATGATGTAATTCATATGACAGTAAAGATGATCTGTGGTAGTGACGAAGGTCTACTATTTAAGTAACAGGTGATTTTATTCTAATATCCAGTTAATCATTTAATTTTAAATATATTTTACACAAAATGTAACTATGGAAACATGGAATTGTTGTTTCGAGTTCCTTTACTTAAATGAGCATGTTCATAGAAGAATGGCACTACATAAAAAGGGTTTTACAGTGAATAGATTAATATTGTTACTGTACAGTGGCAAATGCAGAAAAGATTCCTGCAAACAGGGTCCCAGAAGTGGCAAATTAATTTACTGATGCGTTTGCCAATTTTGATTGGGTTGAATTTGCCCAAATCGATTATTTTTTTATCACAATTGGTTTAGCTCTTTTGAGTTGTTATTATAAAGCTTAAATACTTCATTTATTCATTTATATATATATTATATATGTATCAATTTTGAATACAACATATGAAAATGCAATCTTGGTCTTTAGGTTTTTAAACTTTTAAAAAGGTGCATGTTATGTGAAAACGTTCTGAGTTGCTGTTTGGGATCTAGTTTGTATCTGTAGCATTTAACATGGTGACAAGTGTTGAACGTAGTACTATTAAAGTTTTTTTTTATTTCTGTGGTGGATACGCTCTTGAGTTTATTGGCACCTGTCACTCCAGTGTGCAGGTTTCAATGCCCAGATCTGTATCCTCAACGTGCTGGAGTTAAATTGTGCTAATGTTATAATCTAGAAAAATACTTAAATTTCTGAAGAAGGGTCACTGGATGTGCCATGTTAACTCTGATTTCTGTCCACGGATGCTACCAGATCTGCTGAGTTTTTCCAGCATTTCTGTTTTGTTTTAAATTTCTAACAACTGACGAAAAGAATCACATGACAAGATTTCAAGTTTGTTGGTTTTTTAAAAAGTCATTAAAGGAACATTGTCTAAACACTCTCTCCAAACTGTAGAAAATTAACTTTTAAAACAGCAGAAAATCTTTCTACATGCATACACTTTATTCTGTCCCATAAGTAGTGAACACTTCATTTTCCAGGGACTAGTTCAGTGGTGTTCACAGTACCTGATAGCTTGCTTTCTTTTGTCCTAGTCAAATAACATCTAATCCCTGATCTAACATAGACAGTGATGCCTGAATTGGAGAATATTTCCCTGTAGGCAAGTTGGAAGAATCCTTGAATCTTGTTTAAATCCTCAAGAACTTGGTCTCTTCATTCTAACTGTATTGGTCCTCTTAGTAAACACTTCTCCTTTATTTGGCATCGGACTAGCTTCACTTTAGGATTCTGCTGTCACTGCTTCCCAGATTCTTGCTGATTGACCTATGAAGTCAGGGGTATCTTAACAAAACCCCTGTACTGTAACTGGATGCTCCAATGGTTTGCGATGGACTCTTTATCCCTTCTTAAAGCCCAATACTGTGTCACCCTGAATCACACAAGTCCTCTATCCAGGTAGGAATGCTAACTAGCCAACCTTTAGACCTCCAACTTGCCAGCGTACCTGCTGCCACTATCCCCTAATCTTTAGCAGCCAAATCACTCAAGCCAATCAGAATCGAAAAGAATGGCACTGGAAAAGCACCCGTGAAGGGCTTATGCCTGAAATGTCAACTCTCCTGGTCCTCAAATGTTGCCTGACCTGCTGTGCTTTTCCAGCGCAACATTTTTCGACTCTGATCTCCAGCATCTACAGTCCTCAATTTCTTCAAGCCTGTTATCAGTCTGAATTTTGAATGGAATCATTTCCTCCACTGAACCCTCAGTGAACAAGACAGTTTCAAGTTTGAAACACTAATGTACTTGCATGTTCACAACATTCCTCAGATTATGCTGTCTGCCCCCTTGATGTAACTCTGTTTTGATGTAACGCAATAATTCCGTTCCCACGATTCCACATCATCAGAAAGTTGTATTATAGCAGCACCATTCAAACCAATGGGATTGGAGTTGCATTAGAGCCAATACATATAAGGAAAGTTTGTGTTCTACAAATAATGGTCTAAATTCTTCAGTTGCGTTACAGCCAATTTGCCCTGAAGAAACATGCGTTATATCAGAATTGACTGTACAAAGATGCGATGTGTCTTTGTTCCCCTCTGTTCTTCCACCTCTTTTTGAATGCACACTAAGATAACAATGATTCAGATCGGATTATTGTGGATCGTTGAGCTACTTTATTTGACAGCAGGTAATTGAGCTTTTAAAGGTCATCCAATATTTTTTAAGAAGTGAAATTGGTATAACTTATTTTTGAAATAATACAAGAGAATACATCTCCCCTCATCTGTTCATTGTCTTATCTGACAGCAAGTCTTTCCAGCATTTCAAGCCAACTTCCATCAACAAAAGCTATTCTAGCTTTCCTTTATAATAAACCTGATTACCCTTGTGACCTTTCTGCCTCAAAAGGCTTTTTCCCCTATCCCGTGATCCAGTTTCTATTTGTATCTCCCCTTTTAGACTAATGAGTGTTGTAGTCTGATAGTTATACTTGCCTAATAATCTAGAAGTTGAATTCAGATCCCAGCAGAGCAAAATGTAACATTTAATTCAATTAATCTTATAATTTGTAGGTTTACACCACAAAATGACAATGAAAGTTGTTTGATTATTCTAAAAAAGCAACTGACTCAATTCCTTTGAATCTATCACATCACTCTGGTCTGGTATACACTGTCTACAATCACATTTGGATGAGCAGTAATTACAGCATTGCTGACGTTGCGTGCATCCCAGGAACGATTGAAATGAGAATAGATTAAGTGAAAAAGGTGTGAGATATTTTTGAGCATGCAGACAAGCTTAACAATTTAGTTATTGCTTAGGACAAACTAATTTCATTTAATAATCCTCTTTTAATTTAATTTATTAAGCTCTGAAACTAAAAGGTAGCCTCAGTAATAGTATCAATGAAACTAGGGCTGTTGTAGCGCAGTGGTAGTGTCCCTATCTACGAGCTGAGAGGTTCTAGTCTCACCTACTTCAGAGGTGTGTAAAATGTCTTTGAAAAGGTCGATTAGAAAATATCTATGAAACTATCATTGCTGCAAAGCAAATTGCTGCATTTGGTTTATTAATGCCATTTATGGAAGAAAGTATGTTTTCCTTAACTGGTCTGGGCTATGTCTGACTCCAGTTCCACATCAATGTGGCTGGCTCCTAAAGGCCTTTAGAAATAGCCTAACAAGCTACTAATATCAAGCATTTTTAGAATAATTAACAAATGCTGGCATTGTCAGCGATGTCCACACCCCATGAATAATTATCACAAACACATTTTATATTGCCCATTTTGTGAAGCTTTTGTTTGGAAAAGTGACTACCTAAAATCCCATTTATACCAGTATAGAATTAAGTGAAGCTAAGATAGTTTTGGGTATTAATCTATGTCCCATTAAATAACCTTAGATTTGAAGCATTTAGTGATATTTCATTATTTTTACATTTCTATAAGCAACTTTACATCTAAGTGTAAAACTGACACAAATGTTTTCTTTATATCATGATAGGATGCAAATATCATTGCTTTTCTAAAAGCACAATGAATGTCTGCTTGAAGATTGGCTGAAATGGGTTCTTATTCTAAAACTGATATTATCGCAATGTATTACATCCCAATTTCTCCACAGCATCATGAAAACAATTGTCTAATCTATGGGTATGGAGCTGTATTACTCATTCAGCCTATAATTTGTTGCTATTAGAATGCCAGAATTAATACAGTTTGAAGTTTTGTGAGTTAGAGCAGCACATTCATTTTTCAACTGCTAAATTCCAATTCTGAGGGGTTTGGAAACTCTCAAAGTATTTTCCATACTTCGTGGTTGAGATCATCAATTATGGGGTTTTCCTAGTCATCTGAGTCACACGTATCACAGATTTTATTCCCAGAAACAAATCAAATTGTGGAGGATGTAGGTATATTTATTAGATTATTTTACTTATTTAGGCAGAACATTTTTAGCTTAACTAGAAATTTGGAAATTGTAAATTCAGCTTGTGTGGAATTGGGATTCCTGATTTATTTTCGCAAGATAAAATGTAATTTATTATGGAGTTAATTTGATTTGGAAACTCTCATTAAAAATACATGTGTAGGTAATATTTAACAGAAGGTGAATCATACAGCTGGGAACTTTAACTGTTTTCCTAATGTGCATGTTGGTAAAATGTTGTCAAAGGCCTAAAATTCAAAATAGCCTTGTATCAGCCTCATGTTGCACAGAACGTACATTTTTCTTCAGTATCTTTTTCTCAGAATGTGGGTGTCACTGGTTAGGCTAGCGCATATTGCTAATCTCAAATTGTTCTGAGGAGGTGGAGCTGAACTAACTTCTTGAACCACTGCAGTCTATTGCAGTGTCAGTACACCCATGGTGTTGTTATGGAGGGAGCACTGAAGACTTGGTTTATAATTTCTTCCAGATTGCTGTAATATAGTGGCCTTACACTGAAGTTTGCCATTGACTGCATGCACTTCAGAAACTTGTGGTGCATCAATGTAATGGAAGCTTGCCATTCGTACCATATAATTTCAAATTTACAATTGATTGGAAACGAATCAGTACTTAAAGCTGTTTAATAACTCTACCAGATTGAAATCTATTTTTGGTGTGATGAAAGTGGACTTGGTATAATCATCTTTTACAAGCAGTATAAGCCATTGTAGATGTAAAATCTATGGATTTGGAATAGGAAGCTGATATCTGGTAGTTTTGTCATTTCCTATTTGACTGAAATTGATCAAAATGAATAATTGTCCATGCTTCCACTGCAGTTCTTGGCTACCTGCACCCTACCCTTAACTAAACTACCAGTAGGAGAGGATATTGTCTATCACATAGTGAGAAGACCAAAAAATTTGCAACATAAATTTCTGCGTCCGAGAATTTGTTCAAATACAGCCCAGGGAAAGTGAATGAAATCTTTGCAAGCATTCTGTGTAATGAATTCAAGCAGTCTTATGTCTTTTCTAGATGACTATAAACTTTGGGGCATAAACATAGCAGGAGTAGGTTGTTCAGCTCCTTGAGCCTGCTCTGCATTTGATAGGATCAAGGCTGACCTAATTGTCATCTCAACACCACTTTTCCCTCTGCCCCTGACACTCTTGTCTATCCAAAATACAGCAAATGTTTTATTAAGCAACACCCATGTGACCAGGAATGTGTCAATGGACCAAATATTTTGGTTGATCAAGGGGTCGATGTAATCAATGTAAAAACGTAACTAAATAATAGAAACATAATGTAGGGACTATAAACATCACTGTTATATGTTATTTACACCATAAAACATTAAATAATACAACTTTGCCTTATATGAAACTTACCAGCAGAGAGCCCTTTCACGCACCCTCAACTGACTATTCCCACATCACGGTATTTGCGGAGCAATTGATTCAAAATTGAATCAACTATTAATATTTTGTGTGGTCATTTGATTGAACAGGTATATTTACGTAGTCATACAGCATGGAAACAGACCCTTCAGTCCAACTTGTCCCTGCCAAACAGAGATCCCAAACTGATCCAGTCCCATTTGCCAGCATTTGGCCCACATCTCTCTAAACCCTTCCTATTCATGTATCCATCCAGTTGCCTTTTAAATGTCATAATTATACCTGCCTCCAGCATTACCTGTGACCGCTATTCCATACACGCACCACCCTCTGAGAAAAAGTTACCCCGCAGGTCCCTTTTAAATTTTTTTCCCTTTCACCTTAAACCAATGCTGTCTAGTTTTGGACTCTCTCCACCCTGGGAAAAATCACTTGGCTATTCACCCTATCCATGCCCCTCATGATTTTATAAACCTCTATAAGGTCACCTCTCAACTTCTGACACTCTAGAGGGGATAAAAACCCCAGCCTATTCAGCCTGTCCTTGTAGCTCAAATCCTTCAGTCCCGACATCATCCTTGTGAATCTTCTCTGAACCCTTTGAAGTTTAACAACAATTTTCCTACAGCAGGGAGACCGGAATTGAATGCAGCATTCTAAAAGTGGCCTCATCAATGTCCTGTACAGACGCAACATGACCTCTTAACTCCTATATTTAAGAAATTAGTAAAGGTGTAATTTCAATATGAAGGATTATTCAAAACTAATGACTTTTGAAAAATAAATCTGAGAATAATTCAATAAATAACTGTCAATTTTTACCAAGGAAAAGAGCAAAGATGTGTTTTATATATTCACCTGATGCATTCGGGGCAGAAGCAAAGCAAGAGAATATGTAATAAAAGGGAGTATACTGAATTCAAGATTAACAGCAGTTTGATCTTGGAGTCCAGAGATCATTGAAGATGTCAGGACAGGAAGGAAAACTTGCCTCTATTTGTCGAAGCACTTAATTTTAATGTCAAGGAAATTATCCTGAAACTACATGTAACTCCTCACAGCTGCAGTACACAAATGCAGTTTTGGTAACTATTGCAAGAGAAATATGCTTGCCCTTGGGAGGGTACCGAAGAAATTTACAAAGTTTTTGCTTGGATTGGTGAATTTTGTTTGAGGAAAGATCAGAATGACTGGGATTGTTTTGAACATAGGAGCTTAAGTGAAAATGAAATTTGTGCCTTGTTTTATGTTTCTGACACTTTAGCTGAAATTCTTATGATATGTAGTCCCAATCTTGCTTTATGCATATTTGGCCTTTAATTTACATATGCTTACATGTTTATTTCAGGTTCCTTAAGGCTGCACATCTGCTTCCTAAGGATATTTGTAATGTTATTGGCAAATATGTAAATAACATTTTCTAATTTGACTCACCATTTTGAGAAGCCAGTGTTGTTAAGCTACTGGCTACTACCGTATACTTAACTGATAAAAAAATTCAAGCAATGTCTTGGGAGGTATCCAAGACTGGTAAAGATGCAGTTTTGTGTTGGATTGTGTGGAACCGTTCAATGACAGGACCAATAGCTGACATGTTTCATGCTTTATTGTAAATTTTGAGACTAGAAAAGCATACTTGTCTATAATGAAGTCAATATTAAATTGTGATATTAAATTTTTTGTTAACTAGAGAGAGTACGTTTCTGGAATTGTAAGTACGATTCAACTTCCTTTGTGAATTGGGTTAGCTACAATGAATAGGGATTGTAATTAATTTAATCAGACTTTGATATTGAAGTAGTGATTTTTGTTTAATATAAAATGAAAATTAATTGAACCAACTATAAAATCTAATGTGGCATTTAACATAGCAACTGAAATGGTTTAGTGAGATTAATGACTAATTTAGTATGTGTATACAGGTCATTCTGCTATAAAATGACAGCTGTGTTCCTCTGCAACCTGGCACTATAGAAAGTCACACCATGGAAAACTGCTATAGAAAATCGTGTGGTAAAAGATTGCTACCAGAAAAATTCAGTAGAAATTTTGTGTTATCCAAACAACATCCACAATTCATCAATTGTGTTATAGCCAATTTGCCTAACAAAATGTGAACTATAGCAGAATGACCTGTATGTCCACTTGTTAAGAGGAAAGTTAGTTTTCAGGGTCAGATTGGCTGATGGAGCTTTCTGATGCCATGATGGACTACTCTCTTGACTGCTTAGAAAGGCAAACAGTACAGCAAAAGTAGAGGAAGCTACACCCATTTTTCTATGATGAGAAAGAAATGTCCATTCATTGTATGATTTTGCCACCATCTATTCAGTTGCTCCCATACAACAGATTAATTTAAATTAAACTTTGCTCCACAGTGTCATGTTTACAGTATTATATTTACATGTTACATGCTTAAAAATAGCTTTTCCCAGGTATTTACATATCAAAACTGGGGTGAGGTTAAAGTGTTTGCAGGTTATGCAAGGCCCTCTTTATTTAAATCATATTTCTGAACCAATTCTCTATCCATTATCAAGACTTCAAAAAAAATTATGAGGTCCTCTGTATTTAGAATTTATTAGACTAGTTGCACAAAGTATTACATGCCAAATATCTGTAAGAAACTAAGTTTTATTTGCTGATTTTCAGCAGCAGCCATACTTTTATGTGTACATTGAGAGTTTCTGACATTTGAGCAATTACTGAAGAAAGGTTAACCATTTGAAGTCGTCCAAGCTTGCGTATTCTTACACTTCTGGGAACTGTATGGAAGAAGAAGTACCGTTAATTGCTTTTTTAAAAACATGAAACACATAAAGGATTACTCATAATGTCGGGTCCTCCCTGTAGTAGTGTGAGTCAGCAAAGCCAGCGACCAGTTTTCCATGAGGCTTTGAATGGAAACTGTTAAATTGCAGCTATTCTGCAATAAAGCTGCTTTAACGTCAGACTTGTAATTTATTCACATCTCTGGCATGCAGTTGAAATTGCAAGGGCAGCCAGAAAGCAGTACGCTAGAAGAAGCTACCAGAATTCTGCTGCTGCTCTGTCTGGGATCAGTATACATAATGCTGAAATGGTGGCTATGCACGGATATCTGCTGACTGCTTTGTAATGTTATGGATTGGATTCGGTGAAACAATAATTGATGCCTAAAACAGGAAATTAGCTGTTCTGGATTGTAAACTTGAACTGGCAGACTGACAGAAGCTTGACTTCAAGCACATGGGAAAATACACAGACGGCGGCATTTTCTTTACTGCAGTCACAGGATTGAAGATTAAAGCTTCAGTATTTTAGTCAGTTACCTGAAGGAAATTAAGTGTCTGCTGCCTTGGGAAGTCTGTATTCAAGATTTTTCAAGATATTTCCAGTTTCTTCTTTGGTGCTGTTGAAGTGAACTGGCCTGCACGTTTCCAGCTCATTGAATTTCTTGTCGGAGTTTCTGCAGTGACTAGCTGTTGGAGAAAAGTGACTGCTTGGCACAGTACAATCGCCAATGGAGTAATAGATGTGCTTTGTTTCTGGGTCACACTTGCATATTCCACATTATTTTACGAGCTGTGCTATCTTTTTTGTGTTCATGGTTTCTTTCTCTCTTTTTTCCTCTTTCTCTTTGTCGCTCTCTTGCTCTCATCTGGCCTGTGTTTGATTATACTGCGGTGGAGTCAATTAAATGAATCTTCATGTGAAATTGTTTTGTACTTTCTCCTGGGTTCTGCTTCGGCTGATGAAAACCTATTGATTAGGAATATAAATTTTGAAGCCTTCTGATATGGAAAATGCACATTTCTCTATGTTTAAAAATCAGTGAAAATCTAAACCACATGATTTGCCTGCTTTTCTGTTTAAGGAATGGTGTCATGTCACCCATAACAACAGCTACGCTGCATAGAGGATACTCTGTCAAATAAGGATACCTGTTCAGCAGTATTAGTTGGCACTAGCATTGAGTTTACACTCGGAACTACTTATGTAAACCATATTGATAAAACTGGCACACAATTTCCAGCATAGTCACTTGTTCTCAGTGACAAGATAGGATTGTTGTTTTCCATCAAAAAGTGCAGGTGTTGTCTGTGAATCAAAGGTTATAAAAGTAGTCTGTAAACAGGGGATCGGATGAGCCGAGTGTGTATTGTTGTTCTGGAGGAGGTGGACGATGAATCTCCTATTACTACTTCTAAAAAGCGTCAGGAAAAGTACGAGGATGTGTCAAAGTCACTTCCACCTGAAGATGGAAGGGTGAGCATATCTCAGCTTGTCTAAATATATCTGTAACTGTATGGCGTCAGCTTCAATCTGAAAAAATATATAAATCCAGTTTTATCTGTTTTCTTAATATGTTTGTTACTTGAAAAATAAGAAAATGTGGAGAGTCCTAACAATTGCGTCTTAAGGTTTGGCATCCGAGGATAATAAGCTGAATAAGTTGCATGTATCAACATTGTTTAATCAAATTGTGTAACAGCAGTTTCCAGAAGTCTTGACCATATTTCAGAGTAAATTCATACTGCATATTACATTTCCCATTGACATTTGAATGTTAGGGACCCTACATACAATTGCTATTATGTATGTGATCCATATTTGTCAATTAGTGATGTCTCAGTCATATGGTGAGTTATTTTTATGTGTATAATCTTAACTTTCTTTCAATATTGCAGCCACCACTGGTTCAAGCTATTTTTAATGGAGATCCTGATGAAGTCCGCAGTCTAATTTTCAAAAAAGAGGATGTTAATGTCCAGGTAAGTGTAATTTGATTGTTTGCCAGAGGCCAACTCCCACTGCAGTGACCATCCTCTCCAACACCCCCTCAGGTGTCATTGTGCATCACGAAAGTGTTTGTGGACTCTTGGTCTTCAGTTGCTATAGAAGTGACTTGAAAAGCTAAAAGAGATCATCAGTACTTGGGTCTGAATTCTACATGGTGTTACTATCAATGATCAAAATTAATGAAATTTTCGGGTGAATAACCGAAATTCTGTTTAAAACATAACCGCTCTCACCAAAGTATACATGTATCTGCAGTCTCTTTTCCTTTTATTTTACCTATTTCCATATGTTCCAATGGTTTAGTAGGCTAGTTTGATGTGCTAACAAGTGTTGTTGATTATTGATCATGATTAAACCATTGGGTATACCAAAATCTGTTTCCTTACTCTGTCCTTCAGTTCCTTCCTATATTTAAGCAGGTGAGGAATTTGGTCACTGAGTCTCATCAGGATACTCAAGGACTTTTTGTCTCTTGCTAAAGGATTGCCTGTACCTCCTGTTGAAAATATACCAAATATCCTAAAGGAAATTACTTGTTTGAAAAGCCTTTAAGTTAAATGTTTGCCATTTTTAAGGCTAATTGTTGCAGTGATACTGGCCAAAATTCCAAACTGGTCAACTGGAGACCAGTTTTTAAAAGCAAGAGTCATCTATTCAAGTTCAACAGTCAATATTAAACTTTGTATAAATTATTCATTCTTTTGTTTCCGGTTTTTATATAGAAGTGTTTGGGATGAGGTTTAAATATGATTTCTGGAAATACCAGTACTAATTCTGTAGTTACTGTTTTTGCAACATTTATCAAGCTGCAAAAAAGTATTTTGTAATGTTTGGGAGTATTCTGCTTTTATGTCTTTAACTCCTTTATAAAGACCAATGGACATACAGACCAGGACAGCTTTTTATGCATCCATCTGCTAGTATTTTATTTAACATCGAACATTTCTTGTTTAAATTTTTTGTGCTTTTACATACAAAGAAAAATTGTGGTATTTAATATTTTGAACACAGACTTTTTGATTCTCTACAGCATGCATTTATTTAGTCTTGCTGGGGAAGGATACACGTCATGCCACCATCATCGCTTTGACCCCTTATTAATAAGTCAGTTTTGCTTCACCTCCTTGAAAAAGCTGAAAGGATTCTATTTAAACTTAGTATTAACTCATAATGTCAGTGATTAGCATGAAAATAAATCCTTCAAGAGGGACCAAATATGCCATTTACTTTAGCAATTTTACCTAATTGTTGAATTAAATAAAATATTACAAACACACTTTTTTTTATTGATAAATTTAGGCAATTTCTTTGTGAATTACTTACTTTTCTGAATTTAGTTAAGAATTCCTTTTTAATTATTTTTGGGAGATTAGAGATTTCCCCCTTATCCCGTGAATTAATTTAAAGTCAGAATCCACCTTTGTTTTCTGCTTAAGCTGAGTGCGGGTGAGAGTCATGACAACTCTGACTCTCTCTAAGTTGGCATTAAATTCAGATAATCAAGTATTGGAATAGGGAAGGCAGACTAATAGGTGGCTCCTATATAAAGTGTTCGAAACAATTTATGTACAGAGATAATTTTCACTTTCGTAATATTGAAACTTTTTCGCCTTTTTTCCCAGTCAGCTTCAGCCTGTTTGAAAAGCCTGTCATTCTAATCCAGTCAATCAATATTTTGAGTTTGAGCATTTAATTCTAAATTTTATTTTCATTTTTTGAAGAAAATGAGTAATTACAATGGTAACCATAACAAGGGAGCAGGTATGGCATCAATGCATAGAGTGGTCTTATTAGTCTTATATTTTCTTTTGAATTGACTGACTATGAACTGCTAAATTCAGCTTTGAGTTAGATTGTATTCGTTTATGGATATATTAGTACCGACATTTTGTTTTTTCATGTTCATAGAACATAGAAAAATACAGCGCAGTACAGGCCCTTTGGCCCTCGATGTTGCGCCGATCCAAGCCCACCTAACCTACACTAGCCCACTATCCTCCATATGCCTATCCAATGCCCGTTTAAATGCCCATAAAGAGGGAGAGTCCACCACTGCTACTGGCAGGGCATTCCATGAACTCACGACTCGTGAGTTCATGGAAATATAATTTCCTCGATAATGCTGCAACTTTTACTTTACCCGAATAAGTTTGTTCCAGCCAGGCCTTGTACAGGTTAGAATTGATCAAGTATCTGAATTGCTGGTATTTCACTCTGTTCCGATGGCCTTTGACTTTAGCCTGCTCCACTTAACAGATGGGAAGGCTCTCTGCTGGAAACCTTTATTCACTGTACAAATCAGGCTCAGGATTCTCGGGATCTTTCTCCTATTTTAACAATAGACCTGAGAAAGGAACCCATTGTTGCTTTCCCTTCAGGTCCATGAAGTGAGAGAAGCTGGAGTCAAACAAGACCAGCAACTACATTTTAATGTTTTATACAATGTATAAATTTGTGGGACAGGTGAATTAGAACCTCTTCAAAACCTCTTTCTACAAGTTATCTGTGTATTAGGATCAATTCCTTTGGTTCCTGGAAGTGACTCCCACTGCTTGAGATTTCCCATTCATCTATTTGGATGTCTGTTGCTGTTTGGCACTCCCACTGATCTCCCCAAATTTTAGATGGCAAACTGGCATGGGGCATGCAGGGGTTAAAATTGCTATTTAGGGGACAGTTTGCAAACCACCTCAGTTGCACAAATTTGAGCGGCACTGTGGCTCAGTGGTTAGCACTGGTACCTCTCAGTGCAGGGATCTGGGTTTGATTCCACCCTCAGGTGACTGCCTGTATGGAGTTTACACATTCTCCCTGTCTCTGTGTGGGTTTCCTCCCACAGTCTGAAGATGTGCAGGTTAGGTTGCTTGGCCAAGCTACATTGCCTGTGGTGTCCAGGGATGTGCAGGCAAGGTGGATCGGCCATGCGGAATGCAGGGTTACAGGGATAAGGTGGAGAGGTGTGTCTGGCTGGGATGCTCTTCGGAGGGTCAGTGTAACTTGATGTGCTGAATGGCCTGCTTCGACACTGTAGGAATTCTATGAAATTAACATCTGGGCATTTTGTTTTAATTTCTTCTTTCCGATTCATTCTTCTAAATTATTTAATTACATACAGTGCTTTACAAAGCTTGGGTAGCTGCAAACCTTTAGTTTATTAATAATGCTACGACATAGATATTTGAAACGCAAAGTCAGACATCCTCAAGTAACCTGTAAATTCCAGTGCTGATGAACACACATCAACTGAAAATGCAGATTACAAATCTTCTAAACTTGTTTGCATATAAGTGCAATTATTTACAAGCATCATCAAACATGGTACATGTTGCTATATTTTTACCACAATTTGACTGTATCAGTTGGCTTACTGCCCGTGAGAAAGATACTTAAAGACGAACTAGAAAAACAACTAGAATGGAATTATAATGCACATTTCAGAGTGGTTATGCTTTTTCAACTTTACTTGTCTAATTATTTTATAAACAATAATGTAGTATTTGTAACCCTTTTTGGATTTTCCAAAAGACTTCAAGGTGGAACTGCACAGCAGGCTAATGATGTGTCCAATCATGTGGAGTCATGAGACAGACCACAGAATGTTTTGTAGCTAGCTGCTATTCAATGTAATATATAGGGTAGCTGGTGTCGAATCAGCACTGACTGCTTGATAAATGATTTTCATCTTGTGAATTGAAAGTAGTTTTACAGCATTAGGTAGTTAGAAGGGAATAGAATAAAATGTTAATAGGTTAGATGAAGAGGAGTGAATCATAGACCAGTTGAGTTCAATGACATAGTCCTGTGCTATATACTTGGATGTACCACAAAGAGACCATGAGCGATATTATAAATATGTGATGGAGAGCTAAAATGTAGATTTTGTCACTAAATATATGGAAAGCAACTTATTTAACTTTAGTCATAGGACAGTATAATGACTCTCGACAACCCGAAGCACCTGAACAATATGTATAGAATCATAGAGATTATAACATGTGAGAAAACTAATTTCGCTATGTGTACAATTCCCTATGTTAACGCAATGATATTAGTTTAAACCAAAGGTGGCGTTCTTTGTCTTCCTCTGCTTCAAATATAGATTCAATTCTGAAAATATGGAATAATCTGCCTCAGTCACTTTAAGACTAAGCATTTCATATTTTAGCCTGCTGTTTAAAAACAACTGTACTAGATTTTAGACATTAATAAATTGCTGACATAATTTATGTGGAAAATTTTCTTTCTCTTTTTCCAGTATGAACGCTTCAGAATTTTAAAAATGTTTGGTTAAATCACCTCCAATTTTCCCTGCCCTTTCACAATGCACAAACATCACCATTTTCCTCTTAACTAGGTTCCTATTCTGCAATCGTGCAGGTGCGACAATGTTGTTTGGCTTTAATGTTTTTTTCTATGAAGGGGTTCAAACAGAACACAATTTGTATGTTTCTTTCAGGATTGAACTTTTTTTTAACACGAGTATTTCACCATTTATTCTAAAACACAAAATTATGGAAATTATGTTGAAATAGCTCCACAGATGCCAGTATCCCTTCACCGAGTTACCTTTTATTTACATGTGGTGAGTTCCTGACACTGATCCAGCTCCCAGAGCCAGCTTTGAGTGAATAGGATGTCTGACACATCTGATCTTGTCTGTCAACCAAGGCTCCCTGATTGGACTAGATTAACAGCCCCAATCAGGGAGCTCATATTCTGAGGCCCACCTAGCTGACCTTGTTACAATCACTTCATCCCTCCCCTGAGTCTGAGGATGTAGACGAGTTTATTTTTTGTAGCTCCTTCTGGGAATTTTATCACTGGGTCAGGTTCCTCCAACTCTGCCTCTGATAGGGGCAGCACGTAACACACAGTAGCTCAGTTCTTGGGGCCCGGAGCATCTCAGAAGAGATTCTCTGTTGAGGTGGCAACATCTGCAGTGTCCATTTCGGATTCTGAGGTACCTTCAGCGCTTGATGGAAAGGAGCACCCACTTTTCCAGACAGTTAGAAAGACCGTCAAGGAGCTGGGCACGTTTTGCCGCCTCATTGTTTGATGCCATTTCACACATGCATGCCTCCCTGCTCCCAGGTGGTCCAGGAAGATAAACATTTAACCTAGTACAAAGTCTTTTCCTCATTAGTAGCTCTGCTGGAATTATTCCTGTAGTTGCATGAGGGGTGGTCCTATAATCAAATAGACACTGGGATAGTTTGGTGCCTAGTGAAGCTGATATCTAGTTAAGCCTGCATTCAAAAATTGGACTTCTCTTTCTGTCATGCCGTTGGATGATGGATGGTATGGAGGTGTCCTTGTATGTCAACCTTGGGAAATACGCAAATTTCTCACTGGTAAACAATACCCCTTTAGCTGTGACCAACACATCTGCATTGCAAAAGGTGCTCGCAGGTTTTTCTATTGTCATCCCCATGTTTGATGAAAGAACTCAAATGCATATCCAGCCACTTTGAGTGGGTGTCTATAATGACTAAGAGCATTGAGCTCATCAAAGGGTTTAGATTAGATTAGATTACTTACAGTGCGGAAACAGGCCCTTCGGCCCAACAAGTCCACACCGACCTGCCGAAGCACAACCCACCCATACCCCTACGTTTACCCTTTACCTAACACTACAGGCAATTTAGCATGGCCAATTCACCTTACCTGCACATCTTTGGACTGTGGGGGGAAACCGGAACACCCGGAGGAAACCCACGCAGACACAGGGAGAATGTGCAAACTCCACACAGTCAGTCGCCTGAGTCGGGAATTGAACCCGGGTCTCTGGCGCTGTGAGGCAGCAGTGCTAACCGCTGTGCCACCGTGCCGCCCACAACATGCAGTTGAGTCCATTGTTTATCCAGCCGTTCCCACAAATGCTACTGTTGGTAATTTTTGTCCTTGCTGGCACTCAGGGTAGTGCCCCACCAATGTGCCTTTGTCTGCATCCAACCCTGGCTACAAGACATAACTTCTCACTAATGTCTTCATTTTGGAAATCCCAGGATAACTTTGGGGGAGTTCAGCCAGTATCTGGCGGCAATCACTTCGGGCAATCACTCTTGCTCCCCATAATAATGTGCTGTCCTCTATTGTGATCTAATCTGTCTGGCTCCACAAAGATTGCATTTCTGGTTGTGATGGCCCTTGTCATTCCCCCATTGCCACCAGCTATTTAAGTTTTGCCAGGACTGGATCTCTGAGTCCAAAATCTGACGTCGTCAGCTATGACTAAAACTGTGTCCAGTGTGCTGTGACCGCTGGTATATTTGCTAGTGGGAGGCAGCTCAGTGCATCTGTGTTTGTTACTTGGCCTCCTAGGTGGTGTTCCAATTTGAATTATTTACATTTACAATTACAGCTCACTGCTGAATTCGGTCTGATGCCATGGTCCTCTTTATGTAAGTCTAGCAGGGATTTATGGTTCATAACTATTACAAATTTGCATTCATAAAGGCATTGTTGGAACATCCTGACTTCAATTATGGCTGCCAAACTTTTTTTCTCTATCTGGGTGTATTTACACTCTGCATTAGCCAAAGTCCTGGATGCATACACTATGGGTTTTTCTCTCTTTGGACCCCCTCTGAGCTAATACTACTGCGATGCCATACAGAGAGGTATCGCATGTCAATACCAGATTTCGCTTGGGATCATGCCAACACCTTAGAGAATGAAAACTCTTTCTTCACTTCCTTGAAAGCTATGGCTTAGCTCCCTGACGTTTTCTAAGGCTTACCTTTTTTTTAAAAGAGTTGATGCAGAGGTACCAGGATGGAGGCCAGGTCATATTTGAACTTACCATAAAAATTCATCAGTCCAAGGAAAGACCTAAGATCTGGTTTGGATGTGAGAGTTGGGGCACTTTTTGATCACTCACTTTATCTTCCAAGGGGTGTAACCCAGTTTTGTTGACTGTGAAGCCTAAGTAGATCACTTGGGGTTCCAGGGATACAGATTGTTGCCTTCTCTAAGGCCTGCACTCACCTGGGAGAAACATTGAAGGGCTATGTCCAAATTCTCTAAGTGCTCCTTATTGATCTTCTCTGGCACATCATCTAGATAAACGGTGACCTGGGAAGACCTCAGTGGACAATGTTCTCCATTGTCCACTGAAAAATTGCACAGACTGTCGATATCCCATGTGAAAGTTTTGTGTATTAGTATAAACCCTTATGGGTACTAATTTTAGCATACTTCAGGGAATCCACATCTAACCACAACTGCATTTACGCATGGCTTATGTTCTGCTTAATGAAGGAAAGCAACCCCCACCCACCGGCCCCTAAAACTGCCAGCTTTGCATATAAAAATCCTCTGTGCAAAGGATTAGGTATTTACCAAAGCTGCAAAAAGCAGTTTTCATTTGTTTAAAATCTTCAAACAGGCGAACCAATCCATCAGGCTTCACAATCGGTACAACTGGTGCTGCCCTTGCCGCAAACTGGACTGGTTTGATTATTCTTTACTTCCCAGTCTTCTGATTGCTGCCCATAAAGCAAATGGCACTCATATTCTCTGATGTCTACCTGGCAGACTTTGTTGAAATCAACACACATTTGGCTTTCTTTTAATGCAATCTCACATTTGACTCTCAGCAAACTTGAGATAATATGTTGCTGTCTATATCCCAACATGTAATAAGTCCTGTTCATTTATCAACCATGTGTTCACTGACCTGCACTAGCTTATTATGGTTAAGTAATGCTTTAACTTTAATATGTTTGTGTTTAACTTCAAATCCTTCTGTGTTCTTTCCTCTCCTGAACTTTAACTCCTGTAGCCCTGCAACCATCAATGATTTGTGTGATCCTTTTATTCTGACCTCTCAACACCTCCGATTTTAATTGCTCTACCAATTGTAGCCATGCCAACAGTTACCTAGGCCAAAAGTTCTGGAACTTGCCCATTCCACACCCTCCCAATCTCTTTCCCCCTTTCTACTTTGCCTTTGACCTGATCAGGCACTCCATAACTTACTACTTGGTCAAAGCTTTGGTTATCTGACCCAATTCCTCCATATGGTAGGTTGTCGTCTTCTGTTTTATGCTGCTCCTGTGATGGGCCTTATGACATTTTATTGCTTTAAAGTACAATATAAATATAAGTTTTTATACTTTGGCTAGCAGCAAATTATGCTGAGACCACTGTTCATTCATGTACTAATGCATGCACACTTTAATTCTTTTGATTTTCTTCTCAAAGTGAACACCAAACAGTGCTAAAAATTACACAACATCAGGTTATAGTCCAACAGGTTTAATTGGAAGCACACTAGTATGCTTTAAATTAAACCTGTTGGGCTATAACCTGGTGTTGTGATTTTTAACTTTGTACACCCCAGTCCAACACCAGCATCTCCAAATCATGACTATACAGTGCATATTTGTTATCTACCTATTCCACAATCTGCACTTATATAGTCCTTCATGATCACCTCATTGCTTTTAACATCTGAATTGACCACTTTATGGGTTTTTTTTGATGTCCTTGTGCCCTTAAATATTTTAAATAGTTAATATTTGGTTTTACCATCTCATAACCATTGAATTTTGATTGCTACTGAAAGCTGTTAAAAATGGGAATTGGGGAACATCTGCTTGTGATATTTTATTGGTGCAGGTTGAAAAGTATGTCTTAGAACAAGATGAATTTCAAAAAATTGATAGTTATTGTGATTATCCCTGAGTGATCTGAGAAGTTAAGTACCTCCAAAATAGGCAATTAGAATTATTTACATAAATGGGAAAAGTGATTTGATGTATTGAATTTGATTTTTAATTTGATATTTTGCATTAAGTAACAAATTAAATGCCTGCTGTTATTTCTTTTGCTTTTATTGGGTGGATTTTTAAAAAATAAGTATGGTTTTATATTTGCATCTGTGTTTGTTTGCATCAAACAATTTTTTATTCTAGAATAATGCAAATCATGGATACGCCCAAAAAATGTACCTCAAAACCAATTTAAGACGAGCAAGAATAGTGCAAAAATGTGACTCATTGGTTGGCCAGTCCAACCTATGGTGTCTCAAAGTCTGTCAGTAATATTTAACAATTGGTAATTTGGTGCAGTGGAGTCTATACTCCATAATTAATCCTAAACAAATTCCAAGACTTTGATATCACCAGTTCAGACTGGTTTAAGACTATTTATGATCTTGGTTCTAATTACTCATCAGAAAATGATTGTTAAATAATTACTAATCAGAGATAATTTTGATACTTGTATTTGGTGAGCAACAGATTGTTGAAACTGCTGCGTAGGCAAACCCAATGTTTTTGAATAGTAGATGTACGATTGCTTTGAAGATTTTTTTTTAAATTGCATTATAATGGTTAAGTGCTGGCATTCAAGTAGAGTAAGGAATTTTATTTGTATATGTGTGTTCTGCTCTTAATGCCAAGCAGTTTAATTTAATCATCAAAGTCAATTTTGTTAGCACTAATTTCTAGTTTCATGTTTTGTCCATCATTTCATTTCCATTTCCGGAATATTTTCATGTTTGTTTTGAATTTTGAGGAATGGATTTTCTCACTAACTTCAGTCCTGTGTAAACCAGGAAGGTGTGAGCAGATTACACCAAATTTCAATTTTGCAAAGTAGATATTAGAAATATGAATTTTGGAGTCCATTGTGAAGGATGAGATTCCTGAATACTTGGAAAAAATGCTATCGTAAAGTAGTGCAAAGTCAGCATGGCTTCATCAAGGGGAGGTCATGCCTGACGAATTTATTGGAATTCTTCACGGAGATAATGAGCAGGTTAGACCAAATGAGTCAATGGATGTTATCTATCTGGACTTTGAGAATGCCTTTTGATAAGGTGCCGCACAGGAAGCTGCTGAGTAAGGGTCCATGGTGTTAGAGGCCAGATACTAGCATGGATTGGCTGTCTGGCAGAAGGCAGAGAATGTGGATAAAAGGGACCTTCTCAGGATGGAAGCCGGTGGCTAGTGGTGTTCCACGAGGGTCGGCTTTGGGACCACAACGTTTTACTCTATACATTAATGATTTGGATGAAAGAACTGAAGGCATTCTGATTAAGTTTGTAGATTATACAAAGATCGATGGAGGGGCAGGTAGTGTTGAGGAGGTTGCAGAAAGATTTAGACAGGCTAGGAGAGTGGGCAAAAAAGTGGCCGATGAAATACAATGTGGGAAAGTGTGAGGTCATGCACTTCAGTAGGAAGAATAGAGACGTGGGGAGAAAATTCAGAAATCTGAAATGCAAAGGTACTTGGGAGCCCCAGTCCAGGACTCCCAGAAGGCAAACTTACAGGTTGAGCCGGTAATTAGGAAGGCAATACAATGTTGTCATTCATCTCATGAGGACTGGAGTATAAAAGCAGGGATATATTTGAGGCTTTATAAGGCAAGGTCAGACCACATTTAAAGTATTGTGAACAATTTTGGACCCAGTACCTCAGGAATGATGTGTTGGCCCTGAAGCAGGTCCAGAGGAGGTTCACGAGAATGATCCCAGGAGTGAAAGGTTTAACATTTGAGGAATGTATGAGGACTCTGGGACTATATTCGATGGTGTTTAGAAGGATGGCAGAGATCTGATTGAAACTTAAAGAATACTAATGGCCTGGACAGACTGGACGTTGGGAAGGTGTTTCGATTGGCTGGGGAGACGAGGACCCGAAAGCACAGTCTTAGGGAAGACCTTTTAGAATGGATAGAATAAGGAGAAATTTCTTTAGACAGAGAGTGATGAATCTGTGGAATTCATTGCCACAGAAGGCTGTGGAGGCCAGGTCATATAGTTTATTTAAAACTGAGATAACTTCTTGATTGCCAAGTGGATCTAAGGTTATGGGGAGAGGGTGGGAAAATAGGGTTGAAAAACCTATCAGCCATGATTGAATGGCAGAGCAGATTTGATTGGCTGGATGGCTTAATTTCTGCTCCTATGTCTTATTGAATTTTGAGGTAAGGAAGGAAAATAATTGTTCTTTGATTCTACTAAGAATGAATGAGTCAGTTAGAGACTGTTGAATCTTTGTCAATGCACTGTTTATGTGGAGAGGCAGAGGAAGCACTGAAAGGAGAAAAAAGAAAAAGTAAATTTAAAGAGCACTGGAAGTATTAATCCATTAGCAAAGGGTGAGTGTGTTTGTTGTACAGATTGGTAGGAATTGTATGAATTGACGGGCTTTTTTCTAATATCCTGTTCATGTATACAAAAGAAATGTTCAGAAGTTGCAAAATTTTCATCATATTTTATGGAGCACGAGGAGTAGGTGAGAGTTAGATGTTACTTTGGATTAATCAAGTAGCTAAGAAATGTGGAGCGTGCAGTTTTGATGCTGAACTGTGAGCAGCTAATTTTCCTTACAAATAATGGTTCTCTTCATAAAATATGCCATTTTCATAGTTGCCCTATTTTCTTAAATGAAATGATGGAAGTAGGTTTGAGTTACAAAGCATGGAAGTAGGTTTTTCTTAAATTTCATATAAAAACCTGACCAGTGAAAGGTTTAACATTCACTTTGTATGTGGTATTTTGAAAATACTTGGATGAGGAAATTGGTCATTTATAATTTGAATAATAAATAGACATTGCCTTTTTTCCTTCTTAATATCTCGGGCATATGTTGTGTGTTTTTAAAAGTCTCTGTTTTAATTCAGAATTTCCCTGCATTGTATATCCTGATGATGACTGTAATAGCAAGTTGTATTTATATTATGTCTTTAGCATAATAAAATACTTCATAAAAACATTGTAAAGCAATGTTTGACATTGAGCTAGGTTGACTGAAAATAGTGACCGTGACACAGCTGGCCTGAAGGGCTGAATGGCCTACTCTTCCTCCTATTCCATATGTTGTGTCTTAGAGGAGCAAATAAAGATGGAGAGGCTAGGGAAGTAATTCTGGAGTTTAGAACAGGTAACTGAAGGCATTGTTACTAAAGTTTGCATGATTAAAGTCAGTGATGCTCAAGACTGGAATGAGAGGAGTCCAGTTATCTTGGGGCAGTCAGACTACAGGGAGATTTGAAAACAAGGACGAGAATTGAAAATTGAGGTATTTCTTGACTGTGAGCCTATTTGTAAATCAAAAAGCAAAGTGCTGATCGTTGACTGAGATTTCTGTCTGAACTTGGCAATTGCTGTAGACTTTTGGATGACCTCAGGTTTACGGAAGCTGGAAGCCAGCCAGGATTCTTTAGAATATTCAAATTCAGAGGTAGGTTAACATTGAGTAAAAATTGAATTGAACCAGCCGGATAAGGCTACAGAGCAGATCAGAGGTTAGAAATTCTGATGCCAGTATTATAGCCCCTGAAGAAGGGCTTATGCCCGAAATGTCGATTCTCCTGTTCCTTGGATGCTGCCTGACCTGCTGCGCTTTTCCAGCAACACATTTTCAGCTCTGATCTCCAGCATCTGCAGTCCTCACTTTCTCCTGACTTCTCAAGCCCTGTGTTCTGTTTACAAGGCGTAAGTTGGCAGTATGATAAAATACTAGAATATACTTAGTGAGATGATTGCAACTCAAATAACACTTGGAACCTGACACCTTACAGGGCAAAGTAGCCAGCTTAATTGTCACCTCCTCTGTCATGTTCAACATACACTCCTTTCACCACTGGCACACGATGGCAGCAGTGTATGCCATCTATGAAATACTGCAACACTCACCAAGGTTCCTTCTAAAGCCATGATCTTTACCATCTAGAAGGACAGGGGTAACAAGTATAAGGAAGTGCCACCACTCTCTAGTTCCCTTCAAGCCATGCACAATGCTGAGTTGAAACTGATGTGATGCATTCTTGAAGATCAGCTACAGATGGAAATTATACAGTGAATAGCAGAATCCTTAAGATATACAGAGGCATCCGGGTGTGCAGGTCCACAAATCGCTAAAGGTGGCAGTGCAGGCACATAAGGTAGTTTAAAAAAAAGCTTATGACATGCTTTTTGGAAGGGGATTTAAGTATAAGAATAGACAGATTATGGTGCAACTTAAAACTTTAGTTAGGCTGCACTTGAAATATTGTGTACAGTTCTGGTCACCACACTACCAGAGGATGTGGATGCTTTGGAGAGCATACAGAAAAGGTTTACCAGGATGTTGTCTGGAATAGGGGATTTTAGCTGTGAAGAAAGTTTGGAAATTTTGGGTTTGTTTTCACTGGAACACAGGAGGTTGAGGGGTGATGTGATAGAAGTTTATAAGATTGCAAATTGCATGGATAGATATGAAGCTTTTTTCCAGGATGGAGGGGTCAATTACGAGGGGTCATGGGTTCAAGTTGCAAGGAGGTGGTGGTGGTGGGGGGAAGGTGGGGTGGGGGGGTAGAAGGTGCTGTTTGAAAGAGATGAGACACAAGCTTTTAGTACAAAGGGTGGTGAGTGCCTGAAACATATTGCCAGAGGAGATGTTGGAAGCAGACACAATAGCAGCATTTAAGAAGCACCTGGACAAATACATGAGTAGGAAAAGAGTAGAGGGATATGGATCCTGTAAATGAAGACCGTTTTAGTGCGAAAGGGCAAAATGTGTCAGTGCGGGCTTGGGGGCCAAATGGTCTGTTCCTGTGCTGTGTTGTTCTTTGTTCTATGCAATTTCTTTATTATCGCTGGATCAGATACTGTTCTAGGAGAAAGTGAGGTCTGTGGATGCTGGAGATCAGAGCTGAAAATGTGTTGCTGGAAAAGCGCAGCAGGTCAGGCAGCATCCAGGGAACAGGAGAATCGACGTTTCGGGCATAAGCCCTGAAGAAGGGCTTATGCCCGAAACGTCGATTCTCCTGTTCCCTGATGCTGCCTGACCTGCTGCACTTTTCCAGCAACACATTTTCAGCCCAGATACTGTTCTATACAATTTCCGTCCTTCTCAAAAGCATTGCGGGTTTCTGCAACCCATTGTCTACAGTAGTTCAAGAAGACATCTCAAAGCCATACTCTGAAGGACAATTTGGGATAGGCAATAAATGCTGGTCTTGATAGCTGAAACAGCCAGTGCCCATGGACAACATTGCCTGGATGACATCAAAGGTTGGGCTGCCATGGAAACTAGTTTTTATGACATACAAATGCCAGGCAATTGCCTGCTCCAACAGGAGAGACTCTGATCGTCTTCCCTAATATTTAATACTATAACATGAAAACATAAGAAATCGGAGCAGGAGTAGGCCATCTGGCCCCTTGAGCCTGCTCTGCCATTCAATAAGATCATGGCTGATCTTTTTGTGGACTCAGCTCCACTTGCCCGCCTACTCACCATATCTCTTAATTCCTTCACTGTTCAAAAATCTATCTTTGCCGTATAAAACATTCAACAAGGTATCCCCAACTGCTTCTCTAGGCAGGGAATTCCACAGATTCACAATCCTTTGAATGAAGACGTTCCTGCTCAACTCCCCCTTACTTTGAGGGTTTGCCCCCTAGTTCTAGTTTCACCTACCAGTGGAACTACCTCTTTATCTTATCTGTTCCCTTTGTAATTTTATATGTTTCTATAAGAACCACTTCATTCTTCTGAATTCCAATGTGTATGGTTCCAGTCTACTCAGTCTCTCCTCATAAACCATTCTTCTCAACTCTGGAATCAACCTGGTGAAACTCCTCTATACCCCCTCCAGTGCCAGTATATCCTTTCTCGAGTTGGGAAACGAAAACTGTAAGCCATACTCGAGGTTTGGCCTCACCAGCACACTGTTTTTAAACTCTATCACTCTAGCAGTAAAGGACAATATTCCGTTTGCCTTCTTAAATACTTCTAGCACCTGCAAACCAACTTCTTCTGATTCATGCACAAGGACACCCAGGCCCCTCTACACAGCAGCGTGCTGCGATTTTTCACCATTTAAGTAATCCATTTTGCTGTTACTCCTACCAAAATGGATGACCTCACATTTACCAACATTGTACTCCATCTGCCAGACTCTTGCCCACTCACTTAACATATCTATGTCTCTCTGCAGACTTTGTGTCCTCTGCACACTTTGCTCTACCACTTATCTTAATGTCATCTGTGAACTTTGGCACACTACACTTGGTCGAGGGTGTGGTACTGGAAAAGCACAGCAGGGCAGGCAGCATCTGAGAAGCAGGAGATTTGAGCAGGGATTTTCTATGGTGGAATTGGTCATCCTGGGAACAGGTGGAGGAATTGGGAATAAGGGATGGCATTTTTACAGGAGGCAGGGTGGCAGGAAGTGTAGTCCAGGTAGCTGTGCGAGTCTGTGGGTTTGTAGTAGATGTCCATGATTAGTTGGTTGCCAGAGATGGAGAGGCCCAGAAAGGGGAGGGATGTGTCTGAGGTTGTCCAGGTGAATTTGAGGTCGGGGTGAAAGGTGTTAGTGAAGTTGATGAACTGTTCAACCACCTCATCGGAGCACAAGGTAACTTATAGTCTTCGATGTAGCAGAGGAAAAGATGGGGAATGGTGCCGGTGTAGCTGCAGAAGATGGACTGTTCCACTTACCCAACAAAGAGGCAGGCGTAGCTGGAACCTATGTGGGTGCCTATGGCTACCCCTTTGGTTTGGAGGAAATGGGAGGATTGGAAGGAGAAGTTGTTAAGGGTGAGGACCAGTTCAGCCACGTGTCAAGGTATGCAGAGATGAGAGCAAACTGAGATAGTAGGGCGACTGGGGAAGTCAGGTTTGTGAATCTTCAGTAGGAGGTAGAATCGGGCGGCGCTGGGTTCATGGGCGATGAGGTTGGAGGCTGTGATTGGGAGATCCCCAGTGTGATGAGGTTGCGGATGGTCTGGGACATGATGGTTTGGTGATGGGAGGTGAGATCGTGGTTGAGGTGTCTGCAAGTTCACGCTTGGCTTCAGCTGTGTAGAGGTCAGTGAGCCAAACTATCACAGCTCCCCCCCGCACCACCACCACCACCTTCCCATTCCTATTTATCTCTTAGTCCCCCTCTCCCACCGTGGCTCACAATCCCCATTCCTGATGAAGGGCTTATGCCCAAAACATTGATTTTACAACTGCTTCAATGCTGTCTGACCTGCTGTGCTTTTCCAGCACCACACTCTCGACTCTGATCTCCAGCATCTGCAGTCCTCACTTTCTTCCAGTTAATTTTAACACTACACTTGGTCCCCTAAATTATCTATGTGAATTGTAAACAATCACTGAATCCCCCTCTATCAACATCCAGGGGGTGACATTAACCTGAAACAGACCTGGATTAGCCGTGAACATATAAGTGGATGGGATTTCTGCAGTGAGTGACTTGCTTCCTAACTTCCCAAAGTCTGACTTGTATCTATAAGGCAAAAGTCGGGGTGTGATTATAATACTGTCCAGTTGGCTGGATGAGTGTAGATCCAACAACACCTAAGAAGCTTGACACTATCTGAGACAAGACAACCTGCTTGATTGACACAGCATCCATTGTTTTCAGCATTTATTCTCTTCTATCAATGATATACAGCCCCTTTTCCTGTTAGGAATGTCTAACCTCTATGTAAACCATCTCACTGTGCTGGCCTCTCAACTTAATTGATTGTCATGATAATCTTATTAAGTATTCCCACAGCAACTCTGTCCTGCAATAAATCTCATTTAGCAGTCATTATTTTTCTCAATGATGTACACTGTTGTCTAATTCCTCAGTATCTTGCATTTTAAGTTCCAATAGTCTTGAGAACTTCAACTGTAATTTCCTCCAGCCATGAATATTTTCATTCTAAATATGCCATTCCTTCTGTGCATCTTCTATCCCAACTTCCAACTCTGAGTAACTACTGGTGATTATATCTTGGGCTCCTCGGTTCGTCTCTGTGAAATTCCATTTGTTTTCCACCTGTGCTTCCTTTCTTGTGAGAGTTTCCATAACCGCAACTTTTGGCCAGAATTTAGTCACCTTCACCTTTTATCTTCTCTGCTTTGCCTTGGTGCTCATTGTTTTGCAGTTCCAGAATGTACTTTGAGATCCTTTTCTATGTGACAGGTTTTAAAGAAGGAAGATGCTATTGTATCATGTCTTTCTCAAACTTGAGAAAGCTCAATGTTTTACAAGCAATGAAGGGTTTTTTGAAAAATTATCGCAATGCAAGGGATGAAGAAATACTTTTCAATGGTATGAAATTTCTCAAAGGACTTAATAACCTGTGAAGTACTTTTGAAGTGTAGTCCCTGTTGTATTTTAGGAAATGCAGCAGCTGATTTGCACGCAACTTGCTTCCACAAATAGCAAAGTGATAATGAGCACGTAATCTATTTTTTTTGTGAAGTTGATTGAGGAATGAATATTGGGCAAAACACCAGAGATAATTCCCCTGTGGTTCTTAATGTAAAGCCTGAGGATGTTGATCTGCAATCTTTTTAAATACAAGACCACTTTTTGAATTTAAGTGCAACCCAAGATGTACCCTGAAAAAAGAATAAACAGTTTATTTTTAGTGTGATGTAAGTATTGAACCAACTATATTTTATTTCCTCTACTCGCCAAGTTTCAAAGTGACTTGTGTCTGTACACTCTGCCAATGTCTTGAAGTTGAGGTTCTAGTTTGAGTGTGCTAATTGCCTACAGTCCATTAAGTAGGTATCTATGAGAGGGTTACAATACTTGGATTTGAATATCTTTATGTTGGAGAGCAATGTCCTTGATTTGCTATCTTGATTTGACTTATAGCTTAGTCTCATTTAGCATATAAATTATTTCCATATCAACTATTTTAATAGACTTTGGTAGTCAACCCAACTTGAAGGAATGGATTTGACATCAACATAATAATTTGTTCCATCACATTTAATTCATGAAACTGTCTTTTGAATTCCTCTACTGACCTTCTCAGGCTTGCAGACATTTTCAGATGGAACCATTTTCCTTTGTTTTTTTTTCCCCTCTAGTATTTTCTCCTTACTCTGGAAGTGTTGCCATGTTTTATTTTTTAATTGGGAGGTCTACAGACCCAGTTTCAGGTTGAATGCATTCACAGCACTGATCACATGCGCTAAGACTGGCTTTACCCTGCAGTTTACTTTTCAGCTCATTCAGCTTTAATATTGTTTCTATATGGGTGGCTCACTGCATGCTTCATTCCTTGATTTAAGAAAAGTGATGGGTTTCAGGCATCAAATTTAAAAATCTTTGCCAGACCATCCTTTAACTTAATCATCTTATTAACATGGAGGATTAGTTCACCATAGAGCAGCGTTGAGTTTGTGGAATAAGAAACAGGAACAGGGGTAGGCCATTCAGATCCTTGAGCTTTTTCTACCATTCAGTGAGAATTCATGGCTGATCTCTGGCCTAGCTCAATATACTTTACCTGCCCTTGGCCCATGTCCTTAAATAGTTTTCCTTAAGAAAAAATTATCTCTCAAATTTAAAGTTGACAACACATCCAACGTCCAGTGCCATTTGTGGAAGAGAGTTCCAAACATCAACCATCCTTTCTCAGTAGAAATGCTTCCAAATATTTATCCTGAATAGTCTGTCCCCAAATCTCAGACCACGTCCTGTAGTTCAAGAAAAACCCAACCAGTATGAATAGTTTATCTTTAATTACCCTGTGTGTTGCTATTAATATCTGAAAGTCTTCGATCAGATCAATCCTTATTTGATTTTCTGTATTCTGGAGAAAACTGACCTAGTTTGTATAATCTCTCCTCATAGCCTGAATTCCAGATATTATTCCTGTAAACCTACATTGCAGTCTGTCTGTGGCGAATATGTCCTTCCTTAAGGTGTGGCATCCAGATCTGCTCACAGTACTCCAACTGTGATCTAATCAGGATTTTGTATAATTGCAGCATAACTTCTGCATTTTTGTACTCCAGTCCTGTAGATATAAAGACCAGTGTTCCATTAGCTTTCTTGATTACTTTCTTCACTTGTCCGTGACATTTTAAAGATCTGTGCACATTAACCTCCATGTCTTTTTGGGCAACCACTGTATTGAACTCCACGTCGAGAAAATACCCGGATTGTCCCTTCTTCAGTGCAAAATGAATAACTTCACACTTGCGAAAATGAACTCTATCTGCCACAGTTTTGCCCATCAGTCTATCAATATCTCTTTGTAATTTTATGCCATCATCTATATTGCCTTTCTTGCCTCCAAATTTTGTCGTTAGCATATTTGGATATATGCCTTTATGCCATTATCCAATTCATTAATAAATAATGTGAATAGTTCAGTCCCAAACACAGCTCCATGTGGGATACCACTGCAGGCATTCTGCAAATTTGAGTACCTAGCTGTTATCCCTGCCAACACCAATTTCCCAGTAATGCCAACATCCATTACTGATATGTCAGTAATGAACACTCCATTCCATGGGCTTCTACCTTAGTTAACAGCCCTTATGTGGGACTTTATCAAATGCCTTCTGGAAGCCCATATAACTAACATCCATCGACATTCCTGTGTCCACTACCTTTGTCACTTTTTCAAAAAGTTCAGCAAGGTTTGCCAGGCGTGATCTACTTGTCATGAATCCATGCCTGATTACTGAAAAGTTTCAAGCTGTTCAGTTATCCCACCTTTGATTATAGACTCCACCAATTTCTGTATGACAGATGTTAAGCCAGTTGGTCTGTAATTCCTCGGTTTTCCTCATTCATCTTCTTAAAAAGTTCAGTGATGTGCAGTTTTTCAATCCACAATGAGGACTTCTGTATCTAGGAACTGTGAAAGGATGTAGGTGGGATGTTTACAATCTGCTCCACGACTTTTTTTCGCAGCCTTGGATGGAAACCGTCAAATCCCAGGGATTTAGCTCACTTTCTAATACCATTAATTTTATCATTACCGATGTTTTACTTGTGTTAATTTCATTCAATCCCTGTTCCACTGCTAATTTCGTTTAGACTTCCAGCAAACTATCCTTTTTACCTGGCGAAGGTGAGGACTGCAGATGCTGGAGATTAGAGTCTAGATTAGAGTGGTGCTGGAAAAGCACAGCAAGTCAGGCAGCTTCCGAGGAGCAGGAAAATCGGCATTTTGGGCAGGAGCCCTTTATCAAGAATATTTTCCAACACCACTCTATCCTTTTTACCGTACATACTGAGGCAAAATAATTTTTTCAAATGGTGTCTACCATTTCCCTGTAGCCATTGACAGTATCCCCACTTTCAGTTTTTAGTCGGCCAACATTGCTCCTGACCAGCTTATTCTGTTTATGTAACTATAAAGTTTCTTCTTATTGATTTTGATGGGCTTGGCGAGTTTCTTTCCATAATTACTTTTAGAAGCTCTTAGAAGTTCTGTGACACTTAGCTGATCTTTGCATCTTTCATGCTCAGCAGGATCTGTGTTTTTTTTTCTGAGAGACCTTTTTTTTTCGTTTTAGACCATAAGACATAGGAGCGGAAGTAAGGCCATTTGGCCCATCGAGTCCCCTCCGCCATTCAATCATGGCTGATGGGCATTTCAACTCCACTTACCCGCATTCTCCCCGTAGTCCTTAATTCCTTGTGACATCAAGAATTTATCAATTTCTGCTTTGAAGACATTTAGCGTCCCAGCCTCCACTGCACTCTGTGGCAATGAATTCCACAGGGCCACCACTCTCTGGCTGAAGAAATGTCTCCTCATTTCTGTTCTGAATTTACCCCCTCTAATTCTAAGGCTGTGTCCACGGGTCCTAGTCTCCTCGCCTAACAGAAACAATTTCCTAGTGTCCACCCTCTCCAAGCCATGTATTATCTTGTAAGTTTCTATTAGATCTCCCCTTAATCTTCTAAACTCCAATGAATACAATCCCAGGATCCTCAGCCGTTCCTCATATGTTAGACCTACCATTCCAGGGATCATCCGTGTGAATCTCCGCTGGACACGCTCCAGTGCCAGTATGTCCTTCCTGAGGTGTGGGGACCAAAACTGGACACAGTACTCCAAATGGGCCCTAACCAGAGCTTTATGCTCTCTTTAGTTGATCTTGGCTGTTTCCTTTTGTAGAGTAAGAGTTTAAACAAGTAGTGGTGAAGTGCTCTTGCTCAAATCAAGTTTGCAATCTTAACAGCTTTCATTACATGAGAAAAATCTATACCTTTACGTGTCAGTGCTTTCTGGTGGTTTACTCATTGATGAAAGTTATCAAATACTTTATGGTCTTTCTTTTCTCAAAAATAATCATTTGCATTATCACATGGGTGGTAGGATGGTATATCTCCATTTTATGAATTTGTTTGTCATTATACTCTCAATTGACATACTGCACAAGAGATGCTATGCATGGTTTCCCTGGTATTGTAGAATTTGTACCTGATGTTGGCTGATACTGTGTTTCTGGCTGGTGATGTTGCTGTTGTACTACTCATGTACGACTGTGGACCCTGAGGTTTACCAACAATTCTTGCTGGCTTGCAGCTTTTCATTATTTGTCTTCAACAACTAGGGCAAAGATTTGACATATTTCCTCAGGTTTTGACCCCCCCGCCCCCAACACACATGTGCAACCACCAGTTTCTTTCTTCCTCCTGGTAAATTGTAGGCTGAATCTCATTGACAAAATTGTCATCTGTATTTTTTGCCATTGCGTAGTTCAACAGACAATTTTGCGTCAGTTTTTAGAGATGCATCTTGGAGTGGTGATAAGGCCAGGGTCTTCCATTTGTCTTCCAGCACTTTGTGAGGGTTTCCGTTGCCATCTAGATGTGTCCTTCTATAAAAGTGAGCTTTTGGGTAGTGTGGTGATGTTAAACCTACATTGTTCAGCAAATTCCATGAATTGGGTTCCATTCTTCCTGCCCTTAAGGACTCTCTTGCTTAGCAAATGTAATTCATGCTTTTGAGATGATTATTTATAGTTCTCGATTTTTATTTCTTTTCTGATAACTGGGAACTTTGAGTAGTAGTCTGTTTACTATGTGGTGCTATTCTCGATTAAATGTGAATAAATTGTTTCTCCAGCATGCCTAGTCTAGTTCTGTTTCGCTAGCTATTATTTCCTCTTTCTATTGTGATTTTCTACATTTCTGGCATGCATGACATGTAGATACCATTCTTTTTGTTTATTTATAGAAGCCCATCCACTTCAAAGCTGTAATGTCTCGGAACTCTCACTGTTATATTGCCATGTAGCCTTCCTTTCTTTTTGATGGTCTTTCTACATTGTTTGGATTCAATGATTCTGGATCCAACCAACTAAATGTCACCTACGAGTGCGATGTCATCTCTGACAGACCAGCACAAGTTGTTGTGACCAAGATAGGAGGATGCATCAAGTTCTTTCAAGTCCTGTTTCTTCACCTGTCATTATGAATTTGAAATTTAATCAGAGTGATAGTAAAATCAATTATGTAGGTTTAAACTGCATCTGTTTCAGTACTTGAAACAAATCAGCAAGTTTATTTTGTCAACAAAGAATAACAAGTTTATTGCAAATTAAATTTGCACAAACAAAACTACAAAAATTATTTACATAAAATGGGTTAGACTGTGCAACAGTAGATAAGATATCCTAGACTATGTGTAACAGATAAACTGGTCAAACATTCCGCAGAACACATCAAACAGCAAATACAATCAATCTGGATTTCTTACAACAATTCTCTTTTTTATATATATCTCTCTCTCACACACACACAAATATATATATGTGTGTCTGTACACACATGCAACCCACGCACCCATGATCCGATAATGACACTGTGGGTCACCAAATCTCATTTTAACTTTACAACAGTTTACAATGTTTCACCTGGCATTGAAATGTCCTCAAGCCACTTTGTCGTGGACTGCCTCAGCAGCTGCTCATGTTCTGGTAGTTCACCTTCCTTTCCTGAGACTTCATTCCACTGTACTCTTGGTGACTGCCCTCTAGCATTTACTTATAGGTGTAGCTCTAGTTTTCTATCAGACTGAGCTTTACTAAGGTGATGCTTTCTTTGGGGGTTAGTTTTCCAAGCTCTAATCTGACTATTGTACAAAGCAAATGCTGATTTGTGGGTTTCCTTCATTTGTGATCCAGTTGCACTGAACTATTAGAAGCTTTTTCTGAGCCAACATCGTTCTCTCAACACTTAGAGTCTTAACTCCAATACATAGTTCCCAAAAATTCCCAAAAACTAATTTCAAACTGTACAGAGCTGTCCTCATGCTCTTGACTTCTCCACGTCCCCAACTACACATTACCAGTATAGTTAAATTTCAAAGGTGGAGCTCAACTGTTTCTTTCTGCACAGCGCTTTCTTCTGTCTTTGACATCTTTTCCAACTGATTGTGACATGGAAACTGCTTTTTGGTGACAACTGGAATAATTTTAATTGACTTGTTGAAAACCTTGCAACATGCCTGCCTTTTTTCTTGGCAAAATTAAACCTAACTAATATTTGGAACAGTTAAATGTAAATCAGCAGTTGGACTTAAATATGACGGTCCCTTGGAATTGTGTCTCCCCTGAAAGTTACAATATTCAATGAGTGCTGACTTCAACAATTCAAAAATGCATACAAAGAAAATCATCACAATGTATTCCTGACTTTGTTTGCTGTATCTAATTAGGAAACCTTAGGATCATTTGATGAGAGAGCATCTGAACCTTATCTATACTAATCATGTCTCTGATTTTACTCCATTTCAGAGGTATAATGTTGCTAGCTGGTGTATTTTTACATCTAAATCTTATGGATCATGATTTTCATGTGGCAATAGACAAATGGCATTGAACAAGATCATTTCTCTCCATGGATTGCATTAAGGTGAAATTATAACTTTCAAGTCCCAGTGTAAACTCTGCTTTCTTGATTTTATTTCATAGACCTTTTTCTTGTAGATTTGCTCCCATGGATGATGACAAGTCTCCACTATAGCCTTTCTCCTTTGGAAGTATGTATGGAACATCTCATCTATGCACATTTGATTAAAATTATTCTTTGTCGTATCTGCTTTAGCAGATGTTGGAGTCGTATATGGCTCAGCAGATTTTGGAGTCATATCTGGCTCAGCAGATGTTAGAGGTTTGGATGCAAATACTGATATTTTTAGCAGGCCAACACCCAGTCTTTTTTGTGAAAAACATTTACTTGTAGAGTGACAAGTACTTTTTTTAATATGACATATATCTCCTTCCATACAATTTCCTTAAGTTTGCTGAACTCCCTTCTTAACTCGGAACTTTGGTACTCAACATCCTGTCTCCTTTCTGAGGTTTGCTGTGTTTTATGATGCGAGATATGAAAGAACTTATGTACTGGATCAAGCTAAGAAAATTTCATAGCTCTTCCTTGTCCTTTGGAGCTTTAATTTATGAGATAAATTAGATTAGTTAGTGTAGAAATAGGCCCTTCGGCCCAACAAGTCCACACCGACCTGCAGAAGCGCAACCCAATCAGACCCATTCTCCTACATTTGCCCCTTCATCTAACACTACGGGCAATTTAGCTCCGCCAATTCACCGAACCTGCACATTTTTGGATTGTGGGAGGAAACCGGAGCACCCGGAGGAAACCCATGCAGACACGGGGAGAATGTGCAAACTCCACACAGAGAGTCGCCTGAGGCGGGAATTGGACCCGGGTCTCTGGCGCTGTGAGGAAGCTGAGATATTTTTCTGGACACTGCTTGACGTCATAAATTGTGCACCCTCTTCTGAAGAATTGACATTTACCTGCATTTAGCTCATCCCAGCTTTCTCTCCACGGTTTTATGTAGGTGGTAGTCTTGATCTTTTTCATCCATTTCATATCTAAATATCATCAACTGTGTATCATTCCAGTCACACAATACCAGAAGGTCTTTGAAAATCTGAAAAAAAAACTGCTAATTTGTTGCCAAACATGTTGTTCAAGTGATAGAGAAATCACTACCATATACCAATATTGGAGGAGATCATGCTAATACTGGTAGGACCAAACCTTTTCAGCAAACCTGATGCTAGAAACAGACACAGGAACATGTAGCTTAGATGAGGAATCTTGGTTGTTGTCGACATTCACCATACCCCTTAGATGATGTAACTTTGTGCATCTACCTTTTGACTTTAAAATGAATCAGGATATCATCCAGCAGAACATGGATGACACATTCAAGGGATGCCTTGTTTCTTGGCAAATATTTGGAACAGTTAAATGTAAATCAGCAGTGGGCTTGAATTTGACAACCCCTTGGAATTGTTTCCCCGAGTGTTACATTATTTAGTGAGTGCTGACTTCCAACAATTCAAAAATGCATACAAAGAAAATCATCATAAAATGTATTCCTGACTTTGTTTGCTGTATCCTATTAGGAAATCTTAGGATCACTTGCTGACAGAGCTTCTGAACTGTGTCTTTACTGGTCATGTCTCTGATCTTACTCTATTTCAGAGGTGCAATGTTGCTAGCTGATGTATTTTTACATTTAAGCCTTTTCGATCATGATTTTCATATGACAATAGAGAAGCATTAAAGCAAATTTATGGTATTCCATTTGACATCTCTCATTCAGTATGATGAAACTTACCTAATTTGTAAGCTGCTACATTGGCAATTACTTTCTGTCCTACCATCTCATGGAGCCTTCCTTTCAGTTCTGTTAATACGTTGCATGGGTTAGGGAGGTTGAAGTGGGAGATGAAGTGTACATAGACAGGAATGGGTCACAGGTTTCTTCTCTGCATTGATACTCATCCAACCATTCACCAAATCAATCTGAATAAACTGAACCAGATTTTTTTTGCTTCTGATCAGAGAACACTTTTCAGTCATTGTACTACCTTCAGCATTCAGTGGCACTTCCTTCATTTCATGCTTTACCGAGATCAACTGCAGTTTCCAGCAACTTTTCAGCACCACTGTAAGTAGCACAATCTGTTTTAGGAACAGACCATATAGTTATCATCTTTCTTTTGTGTGTCATTCTGATTTGAGTTGTTCCTAGCTGTTGAATCTCAGTTTGACCATATACTATCAACAGAACACTACTCAGGATGATGTTTCTCTGTGATACAGGATCTAGCTCAGCTTCACATTTATGGTTGTGGCTTATTTCTTGCTGTCTTCCTGCCCTGATAAGTGTGAATTTCTTTACCTAGTAAATCTCATCAAGACATTTCATGCAGTTGTATTCTTATTGTCATCTACCAGAGTTATTGGTGATTTGGTTTCTTTTCTTTCACATTTCCCTGATGCTCTGTTTATTCTGCACACCTTCTCTCAGTGATTGGGCTTTCCGCAAGTGTTTCATTGGGAGCCCAATGCAGGACTTTTCCTTCTCTCTGTAATGTCATATGGTTGTTCAGAGCTCCTGTTCTTTTCTTTCTATCGGATGTGCATTATTTAGCTGCTATTTCATGCATCAACCCTGTTGTCTGTCCCTTGACTTATTTGAAGTCCAGTCACTTGGGTAGTCAGTGTCTTCATCTGTCTACTTGTTACTTCATGTGCTCCTGCAGTGTCTACATCCTGTGAAATTGTAAACTGGCCATCCAATCAGCTTTTTGTTTGTTGTTCTGCAGACCCTGAAGCCCAAGCTGCTCTACCAGTCTTTCCTGCATTTCTTTGCATATCCACTTGCTGGCTTCATTTCTCAAGCAACCTTCTGCAGAATGAGAGTTTATTTGCCATAACTTAGAGTAAGTAATCATAATCGCAAATTTAGAACCCGGTATCATTATTAAGTCTACGACACAAATCTGTAAAGCTTGAAGTGAAAACCACTCCTCTTATTTCATCAATGGAGTTATTGTGCTGCAGAGAATGGATGTGGCAATAAACATTTGATTGTTTCAGAGTGTATGGAAAGTTCTCTGGCAGCAGAACAGTAATCCACTGTCTCTTGTAGGCTCCGCATGTGAAGATCGTCTTGTAGTCAAGCCAGACTATAAAACTTAATATAACCAAGATGATTGTTTTGAAATGTTTTTGTTCAGGTAAACTGGATGAACGTACAATTAAATAACCTTACTGAAATTGAGAGCAAAGAATCCATATTTTAACTTGATGTAATTAATATTTAATATTAATTATATGTTGATATTTAATATACTGAATTTACAATAATACAGGTAATTGGTCACAATCACAGCAATAAAAGACATTTGGTTTACAGGATTTCATTTGGAAGCATGGAAAATTTAATAGGTATTATTGAGAAAAAAGAATAAACCTTTGTTGATAAAGCATCTTTTATAACCTCAAGATGTCCACAGTATTTCACAATTATTTTTGAGTTGAGGACTTACATAGCTGATGGTGTGAATGCCAAAACTGGTCTAAAGTTAGAGGAGAATACACAAGAATATCAAAAACAAGACAGGCAGCATGCATATAACAAGCTTCCATTAACAGCATTTGAGATAAATATTCAGATGATCTCTTCTAGTTGGTTGAGAGATAAAGGTTGGCCAGGGCAATCAATGAACTATTCTGCTCATCTTTGAATAGAACTTTATTTAATGCTCACATGAGAGTTATTGTCTTGTTTGTGTTTTGGCAATGCAGCCCTTTCCAGTACTGCATTGTGATGACTCAGTTGATTTCCATGGGGCATGCAAATATTTTTTTAACACATTTGTGTCCCTCAAAGCTGACTTGCTATGCAAGAATAGACTGTCCTGTCCTTTATCTCTCAGCTTCTCTTTACTTTTTTTTAATGTTGATTTTCATGTATAAATAAAATGGTAAAGAGCACATTTCAGGATAATAAGATTGCACGTGCAGAAAGAAGAGAGCCTGAAAACTAATATATCCAACACTATCACCACAGTGAGTGAATGATAAGTATGTCGAGTGACAGAAAAATGAGACTACCTGGTCAGGTCAACGCCCGCCCGCCCCCCCACCCCCACCTCCAACAACCCACCCTCCCCTCCTGGCACTTCTGCCTGCCACTGCAGGAATTGCAAAACCTGCGTACACACCTCCGTCCATAGCCCCAAAGGAGCCTTCCACGTCCATCAGAGTTTCACCTGCACTTCCACAAATGTCATTTATTGTTCCCAATGCGGTCTCCTTTACACTGGGGAGACTGGGTGCCTTCTCGCAGAGCGCTTTAGGGAGCATCTCCAGGACACCAGCACCAATCAATCCCACCGACCTGTGGCCAAACATTTCAAGCCCCCCTCCCACTCTGAGGACATGCAAGTCCTGGCCTTCCTCCACTGCCACTCCCTCACCACCCGACGCCTGGAGGAAGAACACCTCCTCTTCCGCCTCAGAACACTTCAACCCCAGGGCATCAATGTGGACTTCACCAGTTTCCTCATTTCCTCTCCCCCCACCTTACCCCAGGTCCATCCTGCCAGCTCAGCACCATCCTCATGACATGACCTACCTGCCAGTCTTTCTTCCCACCTATCTGCTCCACCCTCCTCTCTGCCCTGTCACCTTCATCCCCACCTCCATCCACCTATTCCACTCTTAGCTACTTTCTCCCAAGCCCCACCTCCCTTCCATTTATCTCTCCACCCCGAAGGCTCCCAGCCTCATTCCTGATGAAGGGCTCCTGCCCGATTTTCCTGCTCCTTGGATGTTGCCTGACCTGCTGTGCTTTTCCAGCACCATTCTAATCTTGACTCTGATCTCCAGCATCTGCAGTCCTCGCTTTCGCCTAGGAGACAGAGCCTGTCAGCCAGGGAACAATTTATGCATTATTGCCAATTATCGCTAAATATTCATTAACCATTACTTGCTGTTTCCTGTCATTCAGCCAGTTTTGTATCCATGTTGCTACTCTCCTTTAGTTCATAAGTCTATTGTGCTCAAGTTCATCACAGGTCTTCTGGAATTCCACGTGCTCAACATCAACAGCATGCACTTGTCAATCCTCTCTTCTAATATTAAATCTCTTCTTAAACTCCGCTAAGTTAATCAAACATTGGGCTGAATTCTCCAAGCAATGGCTATCTTTTGCAGATTGGATGGATCTGGAGCAGGGGATGTTTGATGGATTGGGTATGTTAGAAGAAAGGGATGGGACGGTCAGGTCCAGCAGGGATTGGGGGATGTTCATGTAAGGGTCCAGCAGCATTGGATCGTACCAAGGTGGGGCTAAATGATCTGGTCCCAGAGGGGCGTATGAAGTCAAGATCTGAGGAATGTAAGTGGTCTGAGAGAGATGTAATTGAGTATGGGAAAGGTAAGTATAGGGTCACTTCAATAGTTATTCAGAAGTTAGAGAATTTATTTCATAGTCTAACTTCCCCGAATAACTCTTTTACTGAATTTCATCTGAACCTTCTAAAGTCTTCAGTTTTTATCGAGACTTTGGAGAGTTCCTGGTGTCAAAGAATTACCCTGCAGTAAATTCAATCTCCAGGGCAATTCCTTCAGAGTATGTTGCAATGGGTTTTCCACAAAGTCCCCAAGACAACTCCTATCTATGTTGGAATAACAACTCCTGACCAGTGGAAAATCTATTTTCCCTTAAACTAATTCTTTAATTAATTTGCATTTGTATATGCATCTTGAACAAGCTTTTACGATGTCAATTGTGCATCCAAACATTCTTTCAAATTACTCCTACCTTGCTTGTCATCTTCGCCCTTCAAAACCTTTGTTCCATCCTGGTTCTTGAACACATCTTATTTGTAATTAGCCTGTTCAGTCATGTAATGACACACCACTTTGGCAGGAGGGACTTGAACTCTGCCCTTCTCACCTCAGGTTGAGATATTTCCAATGTGCTGCAAGAGCCTTTAGATAGATATTTTTAATCAACCTCTATAGCCATTTATGACACACCTCTAGGGCACGTGAGACTTCAGCGTGGGCAAAGAGAATCTCTATAATGTAATGGCATCACCTATAAAGACAAATTTATGTTTGAACATAGAATATAGAACAATGCAGCACAAACAGGCCCTTCGGCCCACTATGTTGTGCCGTACATTTGTCCTAGCTTAAGCACCTATCCATGTATCTATCCAATTGTCGCTTAAAGGTCACCAATGATTCTGACTCTGCCACTCCCACAGGCAGCGCATTCCATGTCCCCACTACTCTCTGGGTAAAGAACCTATCCATGACAGCCCCCTATACCTTCCACCCTTCATCTTAAATTTATGTCCCCTTGTAACACTCTGTTGTACCCGGGGAAAAAGTCTCTGACTGTCTACTCTATCTATTCCCCTGATCATCTTATAAACCTCTATCAAGTCACCCCTTATCCTTCGCCATTCCAATGAGAAAAGGCCTAGCACTCTCAACTTATCCTCGTACGACCTATTCTCCATTCCAGGCAACATCCTGGTAAATCTCCTCTGCACCCTCTCCAAAGCTTCCACATCTTTCCTAAAATGAGGCGACCAGAACTGCACACAATACTCCACATGTGGCCTTACCAAGTCCAGTACAGCTGCAACATCACCTCACGACTCTTGAATTCAATCCCTCTGCTAATGAACGCTAATACACCATAGGCCTTCTTACAAGCTCTATCCACCTGAGTGGCAACTTTCAAAGAGCTATGAACATAGACCCCAAGATCCCTATGCTCCTCCACCTTACTAAGAACCCTACCGTTAACCCTGTATTCCGCATTCTTATTTGTCCTTCCAAAATGGACAACCTCACATTTGACAGGGTTGAACTCCATCTGCCACTCCTCAGCCCAGCTCTGCATCATACCTAAGTCCCTTTGCAGCCGGCAACAGCCCTCCTCACTATCCACAACTTCACCAATCTTCGTATCATCTGTAAATTTCCTGATCCACTCTTCGACTCCCTCTTCTAAGTCATTAATAAACATTACAAACAGCAGAGGACCCAGAACTGATCCCTGCGGAACTCCACTTGTAACTGGGCTCCAGGCTGAATATTTACCATCTACCACCACTCTCTGACTTCGACCAGTTAGCCAGTTCTCTATTCAACTGGCCAAATTTCCCACTATCCCATGCCTCCTGACTTTCTGCATAAGCCTACCATGGGGACCCTTATCAAATGCCTTACTAAAATCCATGTACACTACATCCACTGCTCTACCCTCATCCACATGCTTGGTCACCTCCTCAAAGAATTCAATGAGACTTGTAAGGCAAGACCTACCCCTCACAAATCCGTGCTGGCTGTCCCTAATCAAGCAGTGTCTTTCCAGATACTCCTAATTCCTATCCCTCAGTACCCTTTCCATTACTTTGTCTACCACCAAAGTAAGACTAACTGGCCTGTAATTCCCAGGGTTATCCCTATTCCCTTTTTTGAACAGGGGCACAACATTTGCCACTCTCCAGTCCCCTGGTACCACCCCTGTTGACAGTGAAGACGAAAAGATCATTGCCAACGGTACTGCAATTTCCTCTCTTGCTTCCCACATAATCCTAGGATATATCCCATCAGGCCCGGGGGACTTGTCTATCCTCAAGTTTTTCAAAATGCCCAACACATCTTCCTTCCTAACAAATATCGCCTCTAGCTTACCAGTCAGTTTCATACTCTCCTCTTCAACAATATGGTCCCTCACATTTGTAAATACTGAAGAAAAGTACTCATTCCGGACCTCTCCTATCTCTTCCGACTCAATACACAGTCTCCCACTACTGTTCTTGATCGGACCAACCCTCGTTCTCATCATTCTCATGTTTCTCACATATGCATAAAATGCCTTGGGGTTATCCTTGATCCTATCCGCCAAAGATTTTTCATGCCCTCTCTTAGCTCTCCTAATCCCTTTCTTCAGCTCCCTTCTGGCTATCCTGTATCCCTCCACTGTTCTGTCTGAACCTTGTTTCCTCAACCTTATGTAAGCCTCCTTCTTCCTCTTTACAAGACATTCAACCTCCCTCGTCAACCAAGGTTCCCTCACATGACCATCTCTTTCCTGCCTGACAGGTACATACATATCAAGGGCACGTTGTATCTGTTCCTTGAAAAAGTTCCACATTTCCACAACATCCTTCCCTGACAGTCTATGCTCCCAACTTATGCTCCTCAGATCTTGTCTTGCAGCATCGTATTTACCCTTCCCTCCAATTGCAAAACCTACCCTGTTGTACGCACCTATCTCTCTCCATAACCAAGGTGAAAGTCACAGAATTGTGGTCACCATCACCAAAATGTTCACCCACTAACAAGCCCATCACTTGTCCCGGTTCGTTACCAAGTACCAAATCCAATATGGCCTCCCCTCTGGTCGGATAATCTACATACTGAGTTAGAAAAGCTTCCTGGACACACTGTGCAAACACCCCATCCAATCTACTTGATCTAAAGAGCTTCCAATCAATATTTGGGAGGTTGAAATCGCCCATGACTACTACCCTGTGGCTTCTGCACTTTTCCAAAATCTGTTTCCCAATCTGTTTCTCCACATCTCTGCTGCTATTGGGGGGCCTATAGTAAACACCCAACAAGGTGACTGCTCTTTTACTATTTCTGACTTCAGCCTATACTACCTCCAAAGGCAGATCCCCCTCGAACTGCCTTTCTGCAGCCGTTATACCATTTCTAATTAGCAATGCCACCCCCCCCTCTTTTTTTACCACCCTCCCTAATCTTACTGAAACATCTGTCACCAGGAACCTCCAACAACCATTCCTGTCCCTCTTCTATCCACGTTTCCGTGATGACCACAACATCGTAGTTTGGATGCTGTTAACTCTAATAAGGCATGATAGAGATGTTTTACGTAATTTGCTGGGGTATTAGTGTAAGTTTACATCAATAGGAGCGAGATTTAATAACTGCATGAAATTCAGATTATTTTCTCCATTCAGATCCATACATCCTCTTAAAGTAATGAATTACTTTTTACCTCTGACTCATGCATTACACATTTCCTGTGTACTCTTTGTTGTCTTTTTAAAGTTACAGGGTGAGTCACTTTACAACCCACAAAAATCTCCCATGGAGCGGTGGAAATATACTTTAAACAAACCATATTGGTTCCCAGACTAGGCTCACTCGCTCCCTTTTTTAAAAAAACTACACAAACACAGAAAGAGGTCACATTGTAATCATTTCATCCATTACCTTTTATTTAAAAAAAACGCAAAAATAATTACTTTTCAACAATTTTGCTACTGCTTAGCATGCAATTAATAGATGTGAGCTAAGTGGTGGGTGTAACTGGAGCTATATTTATCAATGAATGATTTGGTGAAAAGGCTGGTAAAGGAGCAATGGTTGCTGAGGATTAAAGATCCTGCTATTACAGATAATCTAACCAGTAACAGCAGGTACGTAATGTTCACCTATAACAGTGTTAATGTTTAGAATTTCTTGAGAATGTAGTCTATAATTTTCTTGTGTTGCTCTTGCCTCACCACACTCAAATCTGGGCTGTTTCTTACATCTCTGTCATTACATAAACTGAGGTCAAATACCTTTTTGCATACCATGGTATTGAACTTCCTGGTCACGATTTAGTGATTGCATAAACTTACTTAGCCATTGGGGAAATCCGTATTTTTTTCATCTCATTTGTAATTTTGAGCATCTGTTTTTAAAGAATTGAGTGCAGCCCTTTTTTTATTTTAGCTGATGAAGTATTTGTAGTCTTTAGTCATTCCTGTATTTTCTGCCCTAACTCTTTCAGTTGCAGGAGTTGCTGTGAAATCTGCTGTGCTTCTGTTGTTTTGTTTTACTCACTTATGGGTGTTGCTAGCTAGCCAGCATTTATTGCCTATCCCTAGTGTCTCTTGAGAAGGTGGTGGTGAGCTGCCTTCTTGAACAACTGCAGTCCGTATGCTGTAGGTTGATGCACAATGCCGTTGGGGTGGGAATTCCAGGATTCTTATCCAGCAAAAGTGAAAGAATAGAGAAATATTTCCAACTCCGGATGGTAAGTAGCTTGGAGGGGAGTTTGTAGCTGGTGGTCTTCCAATGTATCTGTTGCCCTTGTTCTTCTGGATGGAAGTGGTCATGGAGGGAAGGTGCTGTCCAAGGATCTTTAGTGAATTTCTGCAGTGCATCTTATAGATTGTACGTACTGCTGCGACTGAACGTTGGTTTTGGATGTGGTACCACTCAAGAAGACTGCTTTGTCCTGAATAGTGCAAGCTTCTAAAGTGTTTTTAGAGCTGCACCTATCCAGGCAAGTTGGTAATATTCCATCACACACCTGACTAATACCTTTCAGATGATGGACAGACTTTGGGGAGTCAGGAGATGAATTACTCACCACAGTGTTCCAAGCTTCTGCCCTGCTGTTGTAGACACTGTGTTTATGTGGCGAGTCCAGTTCAGTTTCTGGTTAATGGTGAGGGATTCAGCAACAATAACAGTACTGAATGTCAAGAGTGGTGGTTAGCTTGTCTCTTATTGGAGATGGTCATTGCATCGCATTTGTATATGTGAACGTTACATGCCACTTGTCAGCCTGTCAGTATTGTCCAGATCTTATTGTATTTGAGCATGGACTGCTTCAGTATCTGAGGAATTGTGATTGGTGCTGAGTATTGTGCAATCATCGGCAAATATCCCCACTTCTGACCTAATGGTGGATGGCAGGTCACTGATGAAGCAGCTGAAGGTAGTACTGCTGAGATCAGTGACCTCCAGCAACTATAACCATCTTCCTATGTGCCAGGTATGGCTCCTACCAGCAGAGACTTTGCCCCCAGTACCCATTGGTTCTAGTTTTGCTGGGGATCCTTGATGCCACACTTGGTCCAATACAGCCTTGATGTCAAGAGCAGTAACTCTAACCTCAACTCTGGAATTCAGATCTTTTGGTAAAAACAAGGTCTGCAGATGCTGGAAACCAGAGTCTAGATTAGAGTGCTGCTGGAAAAGCACAGCAGGTCAGGCAGTATCTGAGGAGCACGAAAATAGACATTTTGGGCAAAAGCCCTTTATCAGGAATAGGCTATTCCTGATTAAGGGCTTTTGCCCGAAACGTCGATTTTCCTGTTCCTTGGATGCTGCCTGACCTGCTGTGCCTTTCCAGCACCACTCCAATCCAGAATTCAGATCTTTTTGTTCATGTTTAAACCAAGGCTGAAATGAGGTCAGGAACTGAGTAACCCAATCTGGGCAACACTGAGCAGGTTATTGCTGAGCAGGTGTTGATTGCTAGCACTGTTGATGACATCTTGCGTCACTTTTGTGATGATTGAGAGTAGACTGATGGGGCAGTAATTGTTCAGCTTGGATTTGTCCTATGTTTTTGTGGACAGACCATACTGGGCAATTGTCAGGTAGATGTCAGTATTGTAACTGTACTGGAACAGCTTTGATATGGAAACTGCAAGTTCTGGAGCATAAGTCTGAAGTACTATTGCTGGAATGTTGTCAGGGTCCATAGCCTTTGCACTATTCAGTGCCTCCAACTGTTGCTTGATATCATGAGGAGTGAATCGAGTTTGCTGAAGACTGAGATCTGTGATGCTGGAGACCACTGGAGGGCACTGAGATGGATCATCCACTCAACACTTCTGGCTGAAGATTGCTGTAAATGTTTGAGTCTTTTTTTTTTGCACTGATTTATTTGGCTCCACCATTATTGAGGATAGCGATATTTGCGAACCGTCCTCCTACACTGACGTATCTCATTGATCAACACCATTCATGATTGGATATGGTAGGATTGCAAAACATAGGTCTGTTCTGTTGGTTGTGGGTTCACTTAGCTCTGTCTATCACTTGCTGCTTATGTTGTTTGGCAAGCAAGTATTCCTGTTTGGTAGCTTCACCAAGTTGACACCTCAGTTTTAAGAATGCCTAGTACTGCTGCTATCATTCCCTTCTGCACTCTCCATTGAACCAGTGTTGGTCCCCTGGTTTGATGGTAGTGGTAAATATGCCAGTCCATTGGTTGCAGAATGTGCATGAATACAGTTCTGCTGCTCATCGCTCACAGTAGGTCATGGATGCCCAATCTTGAGTGACTCGATCTGTTAGAAGTTTGTCCAATTTAGCATGAGGATAGTGGCACACCATAAGATAGAGGATGTTCTCTATGTGAAGATGGGACTTGGTCTTTCCAAGGATTGTGCAGTAGTCTCTTTTACCAATGTTGTCATTGAAAGATACATCTACAGCCGGCAAATTAATAAGGATGACATTATGGTGGGTAAGTTGTTGGAGGTGATTCTGTGGGAGAAGATTTACATTCCTTTGGAAAGGTAAGGACTGATTAGTGAGAGTCAGTATGGCTTTGTGTGTGGGGAACTGTGTCTCACTAACTTGATTGAGTTTTTGGAAGAAATGACAAAGAAGATTGAAGGCAGAGTGGTAGATGTTGCCTATATTGATTTCAGCAAGGCGTTCGATAAGGTTCCGCATGGTAGACTGAAGGTTAGCAAGGTTAAGTCACATGGAATCCAGGAGGAGCTAGCCAACTGAATGCAAAATTAGCTTGAAGGTGGGAGACAGAGTGGTGGATTGTTTTTCAGGCTGGAGGCCTGTGACCAGCGGTGTGCCATAAGGTGCTGAACCCACTGCTTTTCATCATTTTGATGTAAATGACTTTAGTTTGAAGATTGGTAGTGAAGTTGACAGTGAAGAAGGTTACCTCCGAGTACAACGGGATCTTGATCAGATGGGTCAATGTGCTGTGGAGTGGCAAATGGAGTTTAATTTAGCTAAATGTTAGATGTTGCATTTTGGTAGGGCAACTCAGGGCAGGATTTGGACAATTAATAGTAGGGCCTTGAGGGTGTTGCAGAGCATAGGGAGTGAGGAGTGCAGATGCATGATTCCTTGAGAGTGGGATTGTAGGTAGGCAGGATGGTGAAAAAGGCATTTGGCATGCTTACCTTCATTCGTCAGTGCATTGAGTCTAGAAGTTGGGATGTCATGCTGTGGCAATGCAGGACATTGGTGAGATGATTTTTAGAATATTGCATTCAATTCTGGTCTCCTTGCTATGGGAAAGATGTTAAACTTGAAAGGGTGCAGAAAAGGTTTATAGGGATGTTGTCGTGGTTGAAGGGTTTAAGCTATTTGGCAAGGCTGAACGGGGGGGAGCATTTTTGCCTAGAATGTCGGAAGGTGAGGGGTGACCTTGTAAACGTTTATAAAATCATGAAGGGCATTGATGGGGTGAATAGCCAAGGTCTTGTTCCCCAGGATAGGTGAGTCCAAACTAGAGGGCATAGGCTTAAGGTGATTTGGATAAAATTTCAAAGGCATCTGAAGGGCAACGTCTTCACACAGAAGGGATGTTGTCGTAGTTGAAGGGTTTAAGCTATTTGGCAAGGCTGAATGGGGGGGGTATTTTTGCCTAGAATGTCGGAGGGTGAGGGGTGACCTTTCAAACGTTTATAAAATCACGAAGGGCAACATCTTCACACAGAAGGTGGGGGTGTGAATGGCACAAACTGTCAGAGGAGGTGGTGGAGGCTGGTACATTTACAACAATCATACCTTACTGACAGTGTCAAGCTGCTGCTTGGCTAGTCTGTTAGATAGCTCTCCCAATTTTGGCACTCATCCTGAGACGTTAGTAAGGAGAAGTTTGCAGGATCGACGAGGCTGTTTCTGCCATCACCTTTTCTAGTGCCTTGTTCAATTCCAAGCGGTTTACCCAATTTCTTTCTTTGTTGAGACGTGAGAGTGATTGGTACAGCTAAGTGACTTTCAAGGCTATTTCAGAGGACAGTTTAACATCAAACCACATTGCTGTGGTCCTGGAGTCACAAGTCGGCTGGGCCTGGTGAGGATGGCATTAGTAGCCAGGTGACTTTTTCTGAGCAATTAGTTTTTCAATTAGCAATGGTTTTATGGTCATGAGTAGATTCTTAATTCAAGATTTGTTTTATTGAATTCAAATTCCACAATCTGTCAGGATTTGAACCCAGGTCCCCAGAACATTAGCTGGAATAATTGAATAGTGATAATACCTCTAGGCCATTGCCTCCCCTACTGCCACATCCAATTATGCTGCTGGCCTCTCTGATTCAGATTTTGTCACTATTTTGACTATCTCTATATTTAGAATGATTTCTTCTACAGATATTTATCAATAAGCTCTGCACAATTCCAATGAACCTAATTTCAATTCCAATTTATCCTAATTGATTGAGGCTTCACAAATCCTTTTTGGTTTAGTTTTCCTCTGCTTGATTTTTTGCTGATTCAGGAAGGTTTGGATATCCGATGTGAGTTGGTGAAAAGTTCTGAAGACAACAAGCTTTGATGGAGTAAGGATTAACTATTCTATTGGTAGGAATGTTGATAACCACAGGACACATTTTTAAGATAATTAACAAAAGGACCAGAGCAGAGTTGAACTTTTTACAGGAGAAAGTTATAATCCGGAATACACAATCTGAAAAAGTGATGAGTAGGTTTGACCAGCTTTCGAAAGGGAATTGAGACACAAACTTGAAGAGCTAAAGCTTTCAAGCTTATGAGGAAAAGATATAGGAGTTGGGATTTTAAAGGAATAGCTCTTTCAAAGAACTGCCACGGGTAAGATGGCCTGAATAATGCCTCTTCTGCTGTAAGAATCAAGGAATGAACTGTGTGTCCTGGACTTCAGAATTTGAATGGAATGTTGTTTTACTGTTAGCTACAACTGTCGATACCAGGTTGCTACTTGGCTTTAAATTTGGAGTGATGTGACAAAGGCTACTGTTGTAGGCATTGTCACTTTGATACAACAAAGAGACTTACTGTAAAATTATTTTTTCTCTCATTGTAGGATGCTGAGAAGAGAACTCCTTTGCATGCTGCTGCATATCTAGGAGATGCTGAAATTATTGAACTCCTTATTCTATCAGGTATACTTCAACTATGTACTTCAACTAGCTTATAGAAAGGTTGGTGTTTCCTGTGGGGTTTCTGCAAAATCTTTTTGGGTTGCAACAGGAGATCAGAACAGCCCCCGTGGAAATACCAGACAAATGTTAACAATTTGGAGTTTGTGTTTTCACTTTCTGTATCTGTCTGTATGAAATACTCTGAAACCTACTGTACATCTCATTTCAATGGTGCAAACTAGCCAGACTCTCATAATGCTAGTTTACAGAGCCATTTAAGAGCTTTTATTTGGCTGGATTGTCAGCATTATTTTTATAAAATGCAACTCAATTGCTTGCCGTTTGTTAGCTGAGATCGTGAAAGAACCAAATAAAAACAGGATTCAACAAATCACGTCAACTTAAATGTGCACTCATACTTAACTGTTCAGGCGAAATGAATTAAAACTCCAGTCATCCCACTCTGCTGACCAAGTGAAGGTGATGTGTCCCCAAACCTGAAGACATCTCTATACCAGTCTGATACGATGTCTGTAAATTTTAGGCTGGGTTTTGCTTGCCCAGTCCACTAACCTCAGTGGTTCCATTGCATGCTGGCCAGCCCACTATGGGTTGATGAAAACTGTGATGGTCAAGCATTGGAAAATGTCAGTTTTCACGTTAATAAAGATAATCTTTTCCTTCTGAGCTTGATGACCTTTTTCTACTGAGCTTCTCAGCTCTTTGAAATGACTTTCGTGGAAATCATGTCAGTTCTGGGCTGGCACGAGTTTCAATGAGGCCTTGTAAGGTTGTTCTGGGAAGAGTTGCCAGCTAGATTGGGGGTTAGAGCTTTATTCTCCATTCCTGACTGTTGTGTTGGGCTGAAAATTAACCCATGACCAACTTCAAATTTCAAACCTTTGGTACTACCTGCAGCAAGTACTACCCGATGTCAAATGAAGAAAACATTTCACTTGCATGTCAATTTTTTCACTTCATCCTGCTTTTGTGTATTGGGTAGCCAGTCTTCCAAGCTACAGAACGGATGCTTGAAGGCAATTGTGATAAGAATTGTTCTACAAAGTGCTTAAAACCAAATTGCTTGGATTTTCTTAAGTTGCCTTCAATCAAACAGGCAAGCTGTGTTCATCTTGTATTTTGATCTTCACTTCCTCAAATCTTTATCAGATTCATATAAACAGTTGTACATTTGTTAATTTAACATTTTTAATTTCTTTTAAACTGGTCTTGACCAACTCTGTCTTTTAATTGAAAAGGTTAATTAAGTTTTGCTACTAGCAATGGACTTCCTTGTTTTAGGTCAATATTGCAAGTCACTTTACTCATTCTTGCTAATCCACTGAACATTGTGCAGAAGCATTTAAACTAAATTTCTCATCCTTCACTATCATTGCAATTATATTAAATTGGTGTAAACATTTGGTGCAGATCATCACTAAATAGCAACATTATTACTTGTATAATTTTGTATTTGTAGGAGCTAGAGTTAATGCCAAAGACAACAAATGGTTGACTCCTCTGCATCGTGCTGTTGCTTCATGCAGTGAGGTATGTGTAAATGACTTTGAACTTGTTATTGTAGAATTAGAAAATTTAACCTTAAAACCCTGCATAGAGGTGATTTTGATTTTTCAGTATTGCATAAGTCAGAGTTCCAAGTATTGGAAATAATCACCTCAGTCAATCTTCTTGACTGCAGTGGTGTTGCAACCAGGAATAGTCTTAATTTAGAAAATAAAATTCACTGCCAGGGACCCGGGTTTGATTCCAGCCTCAGACGACTGTGTGGAGTTTGCACATTCTCCCCCTGTCTGCGGGGGTTTCTTTGGGTGCTCCAGTTTCCTCCCACATTCTAAAGATGTTCAGGTTGGATGAATTAACCATGCTCAAATAGTGTTCAGGGATGTGTAGGTTAGATGTATTAGTCAGGGTAAATGTAGAGTAATAGGGTAGGGGAATGGGTCTGGGTGGGTCACTCTTTGGAGGGTCAGTGTAGACGTGTTAGGCCAAATGGCCTGTTTCCACACTCTTTCCATTCTATGATGCTAAGACATTTGAAAATGTAAACAAATATCAGAATTTTGCACATTATACAGTTTAGTTGTTCAGTATTTGTAATCATATAGTCACACGGCCCAGAAATAGTCTCTTTCGTCCAACTTGTCAAGCCGATCAAGTTTCCTAAACTAAACTAGTCCCATTTACCTGTATTTGTCAGATATACCTTTAAACCTTTTCTATTCATGTACCTGTCCAAATGTCTTTTAAATTTTGCAACTGTGCCTGCATCAACCACTTCCTCTGGCAATTCTTTCCTCATACAAATCACCCTCTGTGAAAGCGTTGCCCCTCAGGTCCCTTTTAAATCTTTCCCTTCTCACCTTAAACCTATGCCAACTAGTTTTGAACATACTACCCCACAGAAAAGATCTTTGCTATTCACCTTATCTATGCCCATCATGATTTTACAAACCCCATAACCTCCTATGCTCCAATGAAAACGTCCCAGCGTATGTAGCCTTGCCCTTCTACACGAGCTTGGTGTATATTCTAGTCAGTATTTACTATTGAAAATTGTCAATGTTGCAGCTAATAACAGCTGATGGCCTGTTTGAATTTGACTTTAATTTCTGTGAACTTTTAAGACTTTAATCAGACTGATTTTGGTATTCCATCTCCAACAAAAATCTTTTTTGGATTGGCAGTCCTAAATGACTTCGTAACCCAAATAATGATAACCATACTTAATAGATTAAGTATGGAACTAATGTGCATCTTGACATCATTCTGTGCATTTTAAATGTCATATTTAAATGTAAGTTTGTTAAAGCTGACCAGAAATCAAGCTTGTTTACAGGTTGGACACTGTTGCAAAACTACTTTTCCTGCTAGGCTTAATCTTTCTGCAGTCCTAATAGAAAACTGTAAATTAAAACTATATACATTGTTTTTTAAGCTTATTTGAATTGATTAGTTGTAGCCAAAAGGCATGCAACATTTTGAAGTCTTTCTATGTATTTGTATCAATAGGAGCAGTTGACTTTACAGGCAGATTATGGGTAATACAACCTGTGTTTTTGGTGGAGGTTTTTAGATTAGACTAGATTAAATTCCCTACAGTATGGAATCAGGCCCTTCGGCCCAACAAGTCCACACTGACCTTCCGAAGAGTGACCCACCCAGACCCATTCCCCATATTTACCCCTGACTAATGCACCTTACACTATGGACAATTAAGCATGGCCAGTTTTATAAGTATGACGTTTATAAAATGTTTATGCTTTGGAACTGTTTCTAGTTTAAGATAAAATGAAGTGATGGTGGGTTTATGTGACCTGAATTCTACTTGTTAACAAACTTTGGTGGCTTGGTTGTTATGCAGCCATAAGGCTTGCTGAGGAGCTATAACATGCTCATATGTGTATAATGGCTAAACCATCTGTGAGTAGACTATTGATCTTTGCTCATAGAGATGTTAAGAATGTCAACTTGTATAAATAATTATACTTTAAACTGTTCATTTCTAAAACAAATGAAGTTGCAAGTATAGAAGAACATTAATCAGATATAGGATCTGTTTGATCCACATTGCCATGGAAATATGCTTTGGAGGGGGGAATAATTCACAGAAAGTGATTTCAGTAAGAGGTTGCATGGTTTTCGTGCCATAATTTTATGTCACAAAATTGGGTCAGAAATGTAGATATGCAGGAGACTTCTTGTGTCTTTTGTTTTATTTTAAGCTTAGTTTGTAGTTTTCATAATAATTAGCAGAAATTGTTTACTTGTATTGAAAAAGTGCTGACCTCAGTTGCTGCTCCTGAGTGCAGCCACTGAGTGCCAGTCTTGCAGGGGATAACAGGAGATAGCTATAGCTTTGAGGGTGATGTGTCTGTGGTGGCCTGTTACCAAGGTGTCATGCTAGACAGCTCCTTATTTCAGCTAGGATAGTAAAAGAATAAGATAGAATACCTGAAAATACAACAAGAAATACTATCAGCCACTGATAGTTCATGATGGATTTAGTTTATTGTCACCAATTCTCCTTTCTGCGCTGAGTCTAAAGGAAATACCTAATTATCAATGGTAGAGGATAGACTTTCATAGTGCCTTAGCAGAAGAGGTACTTGTCTAACATAACAAGGTATTGTTTATTGCATGCAAGCATTAGGTACAATTAACATTAGCTAGGCATAGTTACTCTGTCAGATTACATAACAGAGCTAGGAGAAGGTGAGGATTGCAGATGCTGGAGATCAGATTTGAGAGCATGCTGCTGGAAAAGCACAGCAAGCCAGGCAGCATCCGAGGAGCAGGAAAATCGATGTTTCAGGCATAAGCCATTCATCAGGAATGAGGCTTGTGGGATGGGAGTTTGATTGATAAATGGGAGGGAGTTGGGGCTGTGGGGAAGGTAGCTGGGAATGTGATGGGTAGATGAAGGTTCAGGGTGAAGGTGATAGGCCAGAGAGGAGGGTGGAGCAGAGAGGTGTGAAGAAAGATTGACAGGTCAAGAGGGCCAAGACTAGGATAAGGTGGGGGGAGGGGAAATGAGGAAACTGGTGAAATCCACGTTGATCCCGTGTGGTTGCAAGGTCCTGAGGCTGAAGAAGGGGCATTCTACCTCCAGGCATCGGTGGTAAGGGCTTGGCAATGGAGGAAGCGCAGACCTGCACGTCTTTGGTGAAGTTGGAGGGGGGAGTTAGTGTTCGGCCATGGGGCGGTGGAGTTGGTTGGTGTGGGTGTCCCAGAGATGTTCTCTGAAACTATCCACAGGTTGACGTCCTGTCTCCCTGATGTAGAGGAGACCACACCGGGTGCAAGGAATACAGTTTGGAAGTACGGGCAAATTTCTGTCGGATGTGAAAGGATCCTTTGGGGCCTTGGGCGGAGGTAAGGGGGGAGGTGTGGGTGCAAGATTTGCACTTCTTACATTGGCTGGGGAAGGTGCTGGAAGTGGGGTGTGGGGGGGCCAGTGGGTGGCATGGATCTAACAAGGGCATTGCTGAGGGAATGGTCTCTCCGAAATGCAGATGGGGAGGGAAATATACCCTTAGTGATGGGGTCTGTTTGTAGATGGAGGAGGATGATGCAATGTATCCGGAGGTTGGTGGGGTGGAAGGTGAGGACCGGCGGGGGGGTTCAAGGGCAGTAGTGCAGGAAGTGGAGGAGATACACTGGAGGGCATCATCGACCATGTGGGAGGGGAAATTGTGGTCTTGGAAGAAGAGCTGTGGAGCATCTCTTCCAAGCTTGTGAAGCGGTCTGACGTCAGGAATTAGATGCCACATCTGTCTATCAGGCCTTCTAACAGACTGACAGTCTTTGCATGGAGAAACAATGTGACATTAGTGTAGTGGGTAGAGCACAAGGCAGCTAAATATTAATTTTGCTCAGAGCCATTACCTTGTATAACATCTCCCTCCAAGTATTTTGACATTTAGTTAAAGATTTTAGGTATTTATGTGTGTATATAACTACTTATACATTTGCCACTATCTTATCAAGTTCTACCACGTAATGGTGTCATCAGCAGGGAAATATTGTAGTTAGGTCACCATATTTTAATTGTTGGACATATTGGTATAAATGTCAGCAGCATTTCTACTGGCGATATATCCACAAGGATATACTGTAGTAAAGTTTTGCAGATCTTGCCAAGCCTGCTAGAGATTGGGGGAATCCTCAGCCTGTAATAAAACCTGCTGTCTTGATTCCAATGCTGGCTTCTGGGGAACTATTCAGTAAGTACTAGTGAATCCTGTGGGACCTCTGCCCAAAACAAAAGGGATCTGTCGCAATGTCCTGAACATCGTGATGTGGCTACCTGATTCTCTGAAGCTTTACCCCTGAGAATTGTATACTCCACCACAGTGATGAAGTAATTGACCCAATTTTTCACCCAGTGAGGTCCACCCACTTGAGTTGAACCATGGTGCCTATTTCATGTCCAGAATCTGGGAAAATCTTTGGCATATAACCCACAGTCATGGGGGCTCTTGAACAATAATATTAGACTGAAAAGAACAATGATCAGGGCATAATGCCACTGGTACCCCCAATGACTAGGGTAAGGAGCTTTTGTTTATAATCTGGGATTCTTCTAATTCATCCATTTTACTCCATTTGAGTTAATTTAAAGGCACTGAGTGTGAGGGCCTCTGAAATTAATCAAGGAGAGATGTTTGGAACAGAAAAAGGAAGTTTCCATGATAGACTACATAACAGAGCTCCAGAGCAATTCTTCCATGCTTGTGAAGTGGTCTGACAATACTTAAAAATCTCCCAAACCGCGGTGAATCAAAAGGCAGTTAAAAATGCCATGCCTGAAACCTTCCAGCCAGGAGACAATGTGTTAATGCCCTAGCAATATCAGGTGAACCCCTACAAGTCCAGTTCAGTGTCTCATCTAGAGTAGTGAAGTACATCAGGAAATAAATTTTCTAATTAAGACCCAAATCAGGGTAAGGAAACAAAGGCTAGGTCATTTCTCATGATTAAAGCAATTCCACTACCAAGTAGGGGACAAGCAGGGAAAAGATCTGTCTCATTGCCACTTACATAGAGGCCACCGGTAGTAGTGGGGATGGATTGAGTAGAGACATGGGTGAGGAGCACATTGAACCCCTTATTACCCAGCTAACTTTACAGAATTAGGAGCAACCGTAGACTCCTTATGTGCCCGCCTGGTGCAGGATAACGAGCAGACTCAATGAGGCAGCTCATTACATTCAAGGATGAATGCAGGTATTAGGCAGGCTGCATTATCCTAGGCCTATGTAATATAGATGTGAGAGAGGCCTATCCTATAAAGCAACATCTCTATCAAGCAGTCCTTGAAAACTGGGCCCAGGTTCAGAGATCAACCAGTAGAACCTACCAGCAGTTGCGAGAGTTCCCCTGTTGTGTTTGTGCCCAACGCGGACAGCTCCACAGACCTCTGCATTGCCTGCCAAAAGGTTAATATGGTAACTAAAGCCGACCCCTACCCAATACTCTATCTGGAAGATTGCTTAAGCAGATAAATAAAGCTGGGTGAAAGTGAAGACTGCAGATGCTGGAGATCAGAGTCAAGACTGCAGTGGTGCTGGAAAAGCACAGCAGGCCAGGCAGCATCCGAGGAGCAGGAAAATCAACGTTTCAGGCAAAGGCCCTTCATCAAGAATGAGGCAGGGAGCCTCCGGGCTGGAGAGATAAATGGGAGGGGGTCAGGCTGGGGAGAAGATAGCTAAGAGTACAATAGGTGGATGAAGGTGACAGGTCGGAGAAGAGGGTAGAGTGGATAGGTGGGAAGGAAGATTGGCAGGTAGGACAAGTCATGAGGACGGTGCTGAGCTGGCAGGTTGAAACTGTGGTAAGGTGGGGGGGGGAGGGAAAATGAGGAAACTGGTGAAGTCCACATTGATGCCCTGGGGTTGATGTGTTCCGAGGCGGAAGATGAGGAAGATGTGGGAGGATACAAAGGAGAAATTGTTGAGGATGCGGACCAGTTCAACCAAACGAATGAGTGTGTCAGTGGAAGAATACTGGTGGGATCATCGGGAGAGGAAGAAATGGAGGGCTTGGAGATCTTGGTCATAGCAGATGGAGGTGTAGAGGGATTGGATGTCCAATAGGTACAGCCAACTGCATTAACCAGATAGATTTACTTGAGATGTATTGGCATGTTCCCTTGACTGTCTCTGTTAAAGAAATTTCCCCTTTGTAATCCAGATGGACTGTATCACTGTCGAGTCATGCTGTTTAGATTCTGTAGTGCCCTAGATGCTTTCTAAAGGATAATGAACCAGATACTGGCAGGCTTAATTGTGTGGTGTACCTAGATGGTCTGACTATTCACAGTGACACCTGGGAAATGCACTTTAACTGGAAGCTGTCTTCCAAAGAATACAGATAACTGACCGAGTGATCGTTCTCACACATAGGTTCATTAAGGCCTTGGTAATCTATCTAGAACAGGTCTTTGACACACTCTGTATTGTCCCAGTTGAACTGGTGTCCCTCTTTGCCTGTGTGTATGGGTACCTGTGCTGCAAAAGTAGATAGCGTACCTTAGTTCCTCATTCACCGAAATGTTCATCACCAAATCACAATAACCATGCTACTGATAGGAGTACTCCAAAAAGCAAAGTATGGATTGAAAAATATAACTCTGCTTTCGCAAAGTTGTGGCAAGTTTAACAATATTGAGTATAGGAGTTGGGATGTCATATTGTAGCTGTGCAAAGCATTGGTGAGGATGCTTTTGGAATACTGCATACAATTCTGGTCACCCTTTCTTAGGAAGGATGTTATTAAACTTGAGAAGGTGCAGATAAGATTTACAAGGATGTTGTCTGGACTGAAGTGTATTGAGCAACAGAGAGAGAGGATTAGTAAACTGGGGCATTTTTCCCTGGAGTGTTGGAGACTGAGGGGCGCCCTTATAGGTTTATAAAATCATGAGGGGCATGGATAGGGTGAATAGACAAGATCTTTTTCCTTAGAGTGGGAATGTCCAATACCAGAGGTCATAAAAAAAATTCAGAATCTGTGCACAAGAGCTTCAATACGATGAAGTAAGTTCAAGTTAAATGTCTATATGGAAGCAGTAACCATTTTACCAAAAAGATTCCTCAGTGATCAGTCAAATGAAGAATTCAAAGTATCTTGCCATATATATAGAAAACTGAGATTTTGAAGAAGATTTGTAGCGTAGGTTGTAAGTTTGCTTGCTGAGCTGAGCAGATATTTCGTCACCATGCTAGGTAACAAATTCAGTGAGCCTCCAGTGAAGCATTATTGATCTGTCCTGCTTGCTGTTTCTGTCTGGGTTTGTTGTGGTGGGTGATATAATTTCTGGTTCTGTTTCTGAGAGGTTGGTAAGTGGTGTCCAAATCTATGTGTTTGTTAATGGAGTTCTGGTTTGAATGCCAGGCTTCTAGGAATTCCCGTGTATGTCCTTTTTTGGCTGTCCCAGGATGGATGGATTGTCCAAGTCGAACTGGTGTCTCTCTTTGTCTATATGTATGGATACGACATAGCTGTGTGTATGGAAAGAGGAAGACACAACACACCCAGAGACACTAGCCACCCTACCATATATGAAAGACATCTCAAAGATGGCGACCAGACTACTTCGACCTCTAGGTACCATGGTAGTCCACAAACCTACCACTACACTGAAATGGCTCTTGATGAATTTAAAGACCCTGCACAACACCCAGCAGAACGAACATCATATACAAAATACTCTGCACGGACTGCAACAAACATTACAATAGGACAGACGGGCAGGAGGCTAGCCACCAGGATACATGAGCACCCACTAACCACCAAAAGATATAACAAACTATCACTGGTATCTCTCTGCTCTTGAAGTAGCCAAAGCAAAAGGAGTTGGCTTTGTTTTGATTGCAACCTTCACCAGCGAAGTAATGCCTTGGCATTAAATAGTGTGCTGATGTGAGCCTTGGATTCATAACTGCCTGAACTAGAATCAGACCAATAACTGAGTCAGTTTGAGTCCTCCTGAAAATTGGCAGCAAATCTATTACTTTTTGAAAGATTTTGAAATAACTTGCAAAATAAAATCCCATCCACTCCCTATAACCAGTTATTGAGAGGCAAGGAAATCAAGGTTCTTTGTAGGCAGGTGAGAATGTGGAATTAAAAGCACATCCATCAGCCAAACTTTTATTGAATGGTGGAGTATGCTTATGGGGTTGAATGGATTACTGCTTCTCCTATTCCATGTGTTCATAGCAAATCAAATTCTGTGACATTAAATCCTGAAACTGTGATAAAAAAGGAGATTTTAAAAATGAAAGATTTGTTTCACTGGTTAATGAATAAGCAAGAACAAGGTATATCAAAATGACTAATTGTATCAAGAGACAGTCAACGCAATTATAAAATGTCTCTGTCAGGAGAGCAAAGAGCTTAGTTTGGTATTTCATGCAAGGTTTATATCAACATAAGGTGCTTTGCAAGAAGTGGTGGTTATTGAAGCTTCACTAAAATATAAAATGATGCAAGCAAATTGGATGACTCCATTTGAAGTTTAGCCAAATTGACTCTGGTGCTGTAATTACTATGGTAAATCAAAATAGACATGTAAATAAGTCCAACAATGTAGCTCGGTCTGATAAGATTATAACTGGATCATTTAATTTTGTTGTTTTTATATTATTGATTGACCCACTGTGGTTATATATAGGGGTGAACTTAGGTTATTTAGCTTAAATAAATTAATGCAACTAGTTTCTGTTCAGTCGTTCGAATTGATGCTAGTTTGGTGCCTGCTCTTTTTGAAATGATTATTCTATTGCTGCATTTTGTTTTAATTTCTAGATTAAGTGGTTTTGCTATGGGTTTAAGTTATGCATTAGAATAAGATCTATACCCATCCATGGAACTAAACATCTCCTTGTGCTTAAGGAAATGATATTTTTGTTAAAAAGACTGATTCCTTTTTATGTAAATTATCTGTAAATAATTCATATGGGACCACTGCTGTTTGTCATTTTTATAAATGACTTGGACGCAGGCATAAGTGGATAGATTAGTAAATTTGCAGATGACACTAAAGTAGGTGGACAGTTTGGAAGAATGTTACAGGTTGCAGGGGGACTTGGATAAACTGCAGAAGTGGGCTGAGAGGTGGCAAATGGAGTTCAATGCAGCTAAATGTGAGGTGATGCACTTTAGGAAGAATAACAGGAAGGCAGAGTACTGGGTCAATGGAAAGATTGTTGGTAGGGTGGATGTGCAGAGGGATCTTGGAGTCCATGTGCATTGATTCCTGAAAGTTGCCACCCAGGTTGATAGTGCTGTTAAGAAGGTATACAGTGTGTTAGGTTTCATTGGTAGAGAGATTGAATTCCAGAGCCGCAGTGTCATGCTGCAACTATACAAAACGCTAGTGCGGCCACACTTGGAATATTGTGTACAGTGCTGGTCGCCCCATTACAAAAAGGGATGTGGAAGCATTGGAAAAGGTGCAGAGGAGATTTACCAGGATGTTGCCTGGTCTGGATGGAAAGTCATATGAAGAAAGGCTGAAAGACTTGGGTCTGTTCTCATTGGAGAGAAGAAGGCTAAGAGGGGATTTGATAGAGACATACAAGATGATCAGAGGATTAAGTAGGGTAGACAGTGAAAGTCTTTTTCTTAGGATGATGACATCAGTTTGTACGAGGGGATAGTGTAGGGGATGAATAGTTCACAGGTCAACATTGAGGGCCGAAGGGCCTATTCTGCGCTGTATTGTTCTATGTGCTATGAGTGACTTCTGTTTATTTTACATGCTTCTACAATGTCGAGTTGATTCAACTTCCAAATGCTAACCTTATAAGAAAAGGATGAGTACATAATATTTCAGTTACTTTGATAAAGGGTTAATTATTTCAATTCCGTATGTTGTGTCTTTTCTTCTATAATTAGAAAAGAAATAAGAAATTCCCCAGTGTTCTCAAATAATTTGAACAGATGCATTAGCTACATCGCATTCTTAAAGAGCTAAATTCTGAATTTAAATTAACTTGGTGCAAAGTGCTATTATACTTTACTAATGATTTAAACTCATGTTTTTCGGGAAGTCAGATATTGGCTAATATATCTGTACTATTCGCCTTTTTCCATTATTGCAGTAGCTCAGTGGAAATTTTAGGAAATGTATTTACGACTTTGCTATCTGATCTACCTGGAATGTTGATCTTAAAAGCTTGATTTCAGGTGAAATAAGTCAGCGAGGAGGGAGATCTTCTCCTACAGATGTTGAAGATTTTGAGAACAGTAGCTGTAAGGGTGAAAAAAGTGTTGAAAAATATTTTTAATATTTAGCCTAAGTGATCAGCTCTACATATATGTATGTTCTAGTGGTTTTACTTCGCTTACATATTGTATACTCTAATTCTCTGTTTAATTATTTATTTTGATTTAGGATGCAGTTCAGGTGCTTTTGAAGCATTCAGCTGATGTAAATGCTCGTGACAAAAACTGGCAGACTCCTTTACACATTGCTGCTGCAAACAAGGCTGTGAAGTGCGCCGAAGCTCTCGTTCCCCTTTTAAGTAATGTAAATGTCTCCGACCGAGCAGGGAGAACTGCTTTACACCATGCTGCCTTCAGTGGACATGTAGAGGTATTCTATTATAGCTATTTTAAAGTAGGTTGAAGTTGAATCGTTGGGATTACTTGTCTTTTTCCTTAATTAAAAGTAACATCTTTTTCACGTTGCAAAATATCTAATTCATAAATTATTTATTTTAGAATGTTATTTTTGTTCTAGGATTTATAATTTTAGCTGGTGCCTACTCTATATCCACCCAGATGCCTTTTAAATGAGCTTCCTCTAGTAGCTCATTCCATTCACACACCACCCTCTTTTTGAAAAGGTTACCCCTTAGGTCCCTTTTAATTTTTTCCCCCTCATCTTAATTCTATGACCTCGAGTTCAGGACTCCCCCCACCCCAGGGAAAAGACCTTGTCTATTTACCCTATCCATGCCCCTCATGATTTTATAAGCCTCTATAAGGTCACCCCTCAGCCTACGACGCTCCAGGGAAATCAGCCCCAGCCTATTCCGCCTTTCCCTATAGCTTAAATCCTCCAACCCTGGCAACATCATTGTAAATCTTTTCTGAACGCTCTCAAGTTTCACAACATCCTTCCGATAGGAGGGAGACCAGAATTGCATACAGTATTCCAAAAGTGGTCTAACCAATGTCTTGTGCAGCCACAAATGACCTCTCAACTCCTATACTCAATGCTCTAACCAATAAAGGAAAGCAGATCAAACACCTTCTTCACTATCCTAACTACCTGCGACTCCACTTTTAAGGAGCTATGAACCTGCACTTTAAGGTCTCTTTGTTCAGCAACACTCCCCAGGAAATTAGCATGACTGCTTTTGTTTTCTATGTTACATGGCCAAGACAAGCTGCCAATAAGAAATATATCAGGATGTATAAGCACCAGCGAGATGGAAAACAAACATTAAGCAACGGCAAGATGATGAAAAGGGTCAAAGAATCCTATACAAGGTGGAATAGAAAGAGAGAAACAAATGATTCAAGAAAATTTCTAACCAGGATTCAAAACTTTCACTGAATTGGTTACAGATATTGAGCATTAAAGCTCTATCACAAATGATCTATTATGTTGGAAGAAAGAAACAGATTTGTGACAGTATTTTCCACATAAAGAGGTCAAAGGCAGAAATAATGAACTTGATTGACACCCCAAAAGAAATGGATGAAAACAACCATTCAGTAACTAGTTAGGTTCAATATGGCAACTTAGCATAATACAGTGACAACAAAGGCATTACATATTACATCCATCATGCAGTAAATGCCAGGATGTGATACATGTTTTTTAAAATAATAAAAATTAGATTCCTTTAGAAGAAATACACAATTTAAATTATGGCTTTTGTTGTTGTTTCATTTCATAGTGATAGTGTTGAGTGTTTGTGATATGAAGATGAGCAGACCTACCATTCCATATTTCTTTTTTAAACAAGGGATGACATGGTCTCAGAACTGTAAGTGCACAAGCAAGGCTAAAGGTTGTGTGTGGATTGCAGGAGCAAAGAGTAAGGAGACATGAGGGAGAGGAAATGGTGGGAAAGGAAGGGAGAGCATTGGAATGAGAGAGTAAGGAGAGAGTGTGACATATGGAGGGTTGAGGAGCAGAGGAATAAGGGGCAAGATAATGGGGAATGGGATGCTGAAGAGAGGCACTTGAACAGACGTGAGGCAGGAGAGAAAAAGAAGCAACAAGTTAAATAAGTGAATGAGAGAGAAAAAAAAGGCGGAGAATTACAGCAGAGGAGTTCCTTCATGAAAGCATATTTATGTAGTACCTTTAACAAATTAAACCATCTCTTGCCACTTCCCAGGAGTATTATGAAACAAAATATGTCACTGAGTCAAATTAGAAAATTTTAGGTCAGGTGACCAAAAGTTTGCTGTTGTAAGAACTCATGAGATGGTGGAACGAAGATGGACTCTCTTTCAGTTGTACCTTTTTTATTCTGAGATATTCAAAATGGTGCCAGATTGAGGCAACACCTGAAGCTTTTGTCATGATGATGCTCCTTTAGCAAGGTTATGCTGTCCTTGGCTTTTTTTTTCCAGAGAGTTTGCTAAAGCAGTCATTCCGAAAAGTCTAGGTTTGAAGGGTTTTAGGGCCAGTTTGTTTATAGCTAACAGATACTGTCTCAGACAAAAGGCCTTCATGTTTTAAATAAAACCTGTACAATGAAAAGAGAGTAGCCAGTTCTCCCAGCTCAGCTTTCTCTGGTTTGGTTTGGTTTTTAGCAGTCTCGCTGTTCAGTGAAAGCAGTTAGGCAGTTTTGAGGCTGCTGGTCCAAGAAACAGATACATGGAAGAAGGTGTATATAGCCAAAGAATTAAAGACATGTAGTTTGCATTTGTTCTAGTAAAAGATGAGTTGCTCATCTGGTTTTACAGAATTAAGCAGCTCCTTTGAATTGATAAGCAGTTATTTTTTATTTCTCTACCTTAGAAATTTTCATTACCGTGAAAATGGATGGTGCTTAGCGAGAGTCATAGTTTTGAGCTTTTTCTGTGAATTCAGTTCAGATTTAGTCAGCAGATAAAACTTTGTAATGTTTGGAAAAGTAGTCAAGAGACTGTCAATTTGACTCTTGTAGAGCTTGTAGTTCCTTGAAATTTGAAAGATAAAGCAACATCAACACCTGAAATATAGCAAGTGATGGATATGTTGTCCATGATGCAGTCCGCCTTTGGGAACTAGTATTCGGTATGAGACTCAAGTTGGAATGGGCAAAAAAAAAATTGGAAGATTTATTTAGTTGGAAACTAAAGAACAAATTCTGCTGTTATCCTCAGTGAAAGATGCTTAACCTTGTGCATTTGGAAATTGGTTGCAGTTTGAAGCCATATCAACAGGACACTGGAAATCAAGTTCTGTAGAAAGGTCACTGGACTCAAAACGTTAACTCTACTTTGTCTCCACAGATGCTGCCAGACCTGCTGAGCTTTGCCTGCAATTTGTGTTTTCTGATTTTCCGCATCCACATTTCTTTGCTTTCCAGTACTAAACAAAAACAATGGTGTTTTCTGATATTGTAAGTTTCTTCATGGCACCACATAGAGGTTGTGCTGAAAGCACAAAATCAAGAGGTCACTAAAGAAACTGGACAGTCATTTAGCTAAAAGCAATTAGAAGAACTACCTGTGAAATCTCATAATTTGGAGAAAGTATAGAATACTAAAGAGAAATCAGAATGAACGTTGAGAGCTTTAATTTACCTTTTCAGTTCATTCAGGAAAGCCTTTTGTAATTTCATAAGATAAGTGGAACTCCTGGTTTGTGTAGGGGGCAAGTGAGAGAGAGTCAATAATGGAACCAAGGTTATGGCTTTGAGTCTTTATAAATTGCTAAGGTGTTAGGTTAATAGAATTTAATTTGTTTACTTTTGATATATAACAAAGTTTATTTTTTGCTAATGAAAGTAAAGTGTGGCGTCGGTCTATTGGTTTATTGCTGGGTCATCCGATTCCTTTTTTTTCCCAAATTTTTCCAAATTTCTTACTGATGTGTTGGAAGCATTGATGCTATTATTTAATTGAACAGGCTTGTATTTAATGCAATAAATATCTGGTTTGAAGTACATAATTGTTTGAGTATGACCTTGTTCAGTAAACATTTGAAGTAATAGAATCCTCAAATAAGTCAGTATTGAAACAGTATGTCAAACGTTCAAAGCAGTGGTAAAATCACTTTTTTAAGGAGAAGTCTCAGCATTGAGCCCTAGTTCAGATAATATTGAAATGCAATTTTAAAAGTGTAAATGTTAACAATTCAAATTTTACAAGGCCACACTCAGAATATTGCATATTATAATTTAGGTGTTATAGAAAAATTGTTTTTTTGCACCAGCCTTTTTTAAAATTCATTCTTGGGATTTGGATGTTGCTGGTTGGGTCAATATTTATTTCCCATCTCTAATTGCCCTTGAGAAGGTGGTGGTCAGCTGCATCTTGAACAGTTGAAATCCTTGTGGTATCAGGATTTCCACAGGACTGTTAAAGAGGAAGTTCTAGGATATTGACCCAGCAACAGTGAAGGAAGATTTTTAACATACGACTTCACTGTCGTGATGATTCGGTTTTGAAAATACCACATGCTGGCTTCATGAGCCATGGTTGTATGTGCCAATTACCCTGGACATTTCCCCCATATTTTAATTTTGAAACTAATTTATCAATAGGTTATTATAACTATGTAAGATAAATTCTGAAGGGGGGGTGGCCTCTTGTGGCACGGTGGTAGCATCCCTACCTCTAAGACAGGAGACCTGGGTTCTAATCCCACGTGCTTCTGAGGTGTGTCTCAGCCTGTCTGAGTAGGTAGAATAAAAGTATCCATAAGATGAATTATCATGTCTTCCAGGACACACTGTCTCAGAAGTGAAGGAGCTTAAGTACTGATTTCCTCAGATGACTTTGGAAGTTGCACTTCATGTTTTGGACCCATAGTACTTGATGGAACACTTTAATTGTTTTCCAAATTGAAAAATATTGCAGTTCTGTTGAAAGGATCATTGATTATATATTGAAGCATTCTTAGTTATAGAACAGATGTTTGCAAATTATTTGAACTAAAGTTAACTTGAGAAAGCATTACATACTGTGTAAGAAACAAACTTGAATTCAATAAAAAATGTTTTCCAGATGGTTAGCTTGCTTCTATCCCGAGGTGCCAACATCAATGCTTTTGATAAGAAAGATCGACGTGCAATTCACTGGGCTGCGTACATGGGTATTGTACTGTTTTTCATATTCTGTTGATTAAGTTTTCACAAGTATTATTCTGTTTGCTTTTAAGTCATAGTTTCTTGTAAAAATTGCAGAAGTGCAACAGTTTGGGGGGTGCTATTGGAGGGGTTTGAAATGATGTAGTTAGGCAATCGAAAGAATTATATGTTTCAAGGGTGGGCGCAGCAGGGTTATGAGTAGGTTACCAGCAGAACTCTAGTAAATTGTGCTCCAAATAAATATAATTGTGTAATTCAAGGTACATGTTGAGTTGCTTTTCCTTTGTATGTCAATAATAAAAATGATGATTGGTCACCATTGTGCTTCCATGTGGCTTTGGGTGTAATATGAGTCATCATTCTATTATAATCCTACTTTCTCTCCCTTCAGCTAATCCAAAATGATTAGAATTTTTTTTAAAATTCCCTTCAAATGCTTATCTCAACTAAACAGTACGAAAATAAAAAATAAAAAATCTCAAGGTCTCTTGGTGAGATTAAAAGCAAATTCAGCAATGCATATCTGCTTTTAAATCTTTACAAGTGATCATTGCTCAAGTGAAGTACATCTTTGAGATAGGGATGTCATTTAAAAACTACATCTCACCCTCAGCTTGGAAGTGGGAACTTTGTCTTTTCCCTCCACAGAAAAACTCAGTAGCCACAACATGGAACATTGTGAACTTACCTTGATTTTGTTTTTAGAATTAGCTCAAAATTGTTTCAATAATTAATATGACAATTAACATTGAGAGCACCCACAAACAATATTGATACTTCAGATAAATGTGGACTTTCAGTATATTCTCCAACTGAATTAATATGACTTGAGACTTGTGAAATTCTGTTGGAGAATAATTTTAAGGCTCAGTAATCTTTATAGATTTGATGATGAGATGACGGTGAGAGTTGTAATATTGATGAAAAGCAGTACGTCAGTGCTTGGATGTCATTCTTACCCTGCTGTTTTGTGTAGGCCACATCGAGGTGATCAAACTGCTGGTAGCACATGGAGCTGAAGTGACATGCAAGGATAAGAAAGCTTATACACCACTTCATGCTGCAGCTTCCAGTGGAATGCTTAGTGTAGTCAAGTACCTGTTGGATCTTGGAGTTGATGTAAGTTAACTTAGTTTTTCACTTGAATCTTTAAAAATTATCCAGCTCTGTGTTTATTTATCTTTATGTAATGCATTTATAGATAAGAATTTCTATTGCTATTGATATTAACATAATGCTGCACCAAATTTTAATGAAACTTGTGAAGTATGTTCCTCAAAAGGTACTAGATTTCTTTTTTTAAAAATAAACATTAGCAGTTATCCATGAACATTGTTTACATATTTCTCAGAGGGAATACCATCTCAGTGGGATCTTTTCTCAGTTGAGTTTTTCACAAGACTGATTTTCTTGCTATCAGTTTTTTGAAAATGGTAGCTATGACCAAACATTAGGATCTATGTCTGAACATGAGTCTGTTATTTAGGTTCGTCCTTTTTTTCTCATTTGGTTTTTAAAACCTTTTCGAAATGTTACCTGTTTTGATGGTGAAACTTGAAATTGACAGTTTGTATCATCGACTCTGAGATTTAGCTTAAATTTTAATATGGGAAAATATTATATTTGGTTTATTTTGTATTGTGTTTGCATGAAAATATTTTGTTTGTGGTAGGCCCCTCTCGATCAATAAGTTGTATGTGGAAATTGCTTCATGCTTGCTGTTAACTCAGATGCAAAAAGCTATGCAAACCTTTATGTGGTTTAATACATATAGATCAAAATGCTGAAAATCTGACTTTTGCTTTATTATCTCAAGGGAATGTGAGCAGCACTAGATAAGCCAGTGTTTATTGTTCATCCATAATTGCCTTGGAGAAGGTGGCTTTGAGCTGCTGCCTTGAAGTGCTACGGTCCTTCAAGTGTAGGAATCCTCAAAGTGCTGTTGAGAAAGGAGTTCCCTGGTTTTGACCCAGTGACAATGAAGGACTGAAGATATTGTTCCAAGTCAGGATTGTATATGACTTGAAGGGAAAATAATTGGTCTTCTAATGCATCTGCTGCCCTGGTCCTTCTCAATGGTAGAGGTCATGGTTTTGAAATGGATTTGCAGAGGAGGGTTGATGAGTTGCTGCATTGCATTTTGTAGATGGTACACAAAGCTGCTGTGCATCGGTGTTGAAGGGAGTGAATGCTTAAGGTTGTGAATGAGGTGCCAATCAAGTGGGCTGATTGTCTTGAATGGTGTCAGGTTTCTTGAGTATTATTTGAACTGCACCTATCCAGGCAAGTGGCGAATGCTGCATGACAGTCCTGACTTGTGCCTTGTAAATAGGTACCTGTGTGGACAGGTCCTCGGGCAACAGGAGGTAATCTCAAAATTTCTAGCCTCTGACTTACAGCCATAATATGCATATGACAAGTCCAGTTTCTGGTCAGTGATATTCCCCTTTCCATTGGGATATTGATAGTGGGGAAATTCAATGATGGTAATCACTTTGAATTTCAAATAGAAACTCTGAAAGTCATCAATTAAAAATATTGACTCTGATTCCTTATCCACAAAATCTGCCTGATTAGCTGAATGTTCCTTCTGTAAAACAGCAATAAAACATATTTGAATTATATTTGCAAATATCTTTGAAAAGAGACTTAGAGTTATATTCAAGTACTGGATGATATGAGTGTGTGCTTTCCTTTACACAGTTTTCCATTGTTTCTTCTTTCTGGAGATCTCAACCAATCTAAACTTTTTATTTTGCTTTATTTAATTGTCATTCTTTAAATAGCTGCATATTTCCCCAGGCCAATTTGAAATGTCCAACTTTTTTCCATATTTTTGTATAACTTAACATCGATAACTTGCAGATAATCATAATATCCAATAAAATAAGAATGGAATTTACAAAATAAATAGTTTGAAATAAAATATAACTGCAACTATTAAATTAGATTAACATTTCCCTAGAAAGTTAGCAGTTCATTGGACTGCACAATGAATTGCTAACACAATTTGCTGATAGTGCAAATATTTCTGATGATTTCTAAAATTTTATATCTGTTTCTTTAGCACCTTTAGACATGATATTTTACAGGCTTTGCCACCCTAATCCCGCAGCCTCCACATCAGACCTTCGCTGTACAATGGGATGTTAAATATATTTGATGCACCAACGTTTTAAAAGTAAAGACCTCACCTTAACCTGTATCAATCACATGCCTAAATGGATGACAATTTCCAATTGGACACAAAACACTCAATTTAGGGGACCTAATCTGGGTAAAGTTAACAAAAAGTATTATGCATGTTGATTGATGCAGAACTACCAGATGCCACTACAGGGAAAACCAAAATTACTCCAGATTGCGGACCAGAGTATGCCAGATTAGGGATGTACCACCTGTAATAGCAATGCAAGTATATTGATTGATAGCACAGTGCTTAATTACTGTTATGTACTTCCACAGATTAATGAACCAAATGCATATGGAAATACTCCTCTTCATGTGGCCTGTTACAATGGCCAGGATGTAGTTGTGAATGAGCTCATTGACTGTGGAGCAAATGTTAACCAAGTGAATGAGAAAGGCTTTACCCCACTGCACTTCGCTGCTGCTTCAACACATGGTGCACTGTGTTTAGAACTCTTGGTCAGTAATGGGGCAGAAGTGAACATTAAGGTAAGGGGGAAAAATGTGCAATGTCGGTAAATAAGAATAAAATTTACCAACTTTTTAATACTGAGAACTGTTAAATTAAGTGGCTCATTTGATAAGAGTAATTTCCATCCTCCTACATATAGAGGGTACATTTTTCATTTTAAATCTTATTCTTAAATGAGGATCGGATGTCTGAATTGTAAATATAATTAGCTTTCATGGATCAGTGCAAATATCTGTGAAAGTTAACTGCAAGTTGTCAAGTCTTTATTTTGTTTAAGGTTGTGACTAAAGAGGATCTACTTTTGTAATTCAGTAACATATTTCATATCCTTTAAAATAGGTCAATCGATACATTGTTTAATATATTGTGTTATGATAAATATTGGCAACAGTTATACTTCAGTTTTGGAATCAGCAATGGATCTGTAAAAAGTCGAAAAGGTCCCCTCAGCCTCCAATTTCTGTAAACACAAATTCTTCATTAACCTTTTCCTTTACAAGATTTTTATGCAGATTATTTCCACTCTACTGCACTCACCTCTCCCAGCAAAGCCTATTTAAATATGGGTTCCAACTCATCCACGGGACAGTATTGGTCAAAAGTTATCAATACTGTTTAATATTCTGTTTTCATTTTGGCAGTATTGACAATTTCAGTATAGTCCAAGGCTTCCACTCTGTGGCATCATCTGGTTTGCTATTGCTCAGCTGCAATGACAGCTGAGATGTTATATTTTGGTAGGAAGAATATAGCGGTTAAATATTCCCTGGTACATAAATCCAAATAGAGTAGAGAGATAAAGTGATTCAGGGATACATAGAAAAATCACTAAAAACAACTGTGCTTTTTAATAAAATTATAAACTGGGAGACCAAGCACAGCAGTTCATTTAGAGTCATAGCACAGAAAATGACCCTTCAGCCCATTGAGTCTGCACCAGTCAATATCAAGCATCTAACTGTTTTAATCCATCATCTCGCACTTGACCATAGCCTTGCATGTCTTGGCATCGCAAGTGCACATCTAAATACTAATGTTACAAAGGTTTCTGTCTGTACCACCCTTACAGTCAGTAAGTTCCTTGTTCCCACCATCTGAGAGAATAAGTTTTTCCTCATATATCTCCTCTAAGCTTCCTGCCCCTTACTTTAAATCTGTGCCCACGATCATTGATCCCTCGGCATCAAAAGGTTAAGTTCTTTTTTGTCTATCCTATTAGAAATAGGAATAGCAGTAGACTATTCAGCTCTTTGAGCCTGCTCTGCCATTCAGTAGAATCATGGCTGATCTCTGTCTCTCATAATTTTACACATCTAAATCCTATCTCCCCTCAATCTCCTCTGCTCCAACAAAACAAACCCAGTCTGTCTAATCTCTGTTCATAAGGAAAACTCTCCAGCACAGGTAATATCCTGATAAATCTCCTCTGCACCCCTCTAGTGCAGTCGAATCCATCCTATGTTGAGGATTCTAGAACTGTGCACAGTATTCTAGCTTTCTCTTTTATGGTTCCAACATAACATCTCTGCTTTTAAACTCTATGCCTCAGCTAATAAAAGCAAGTATCCCAAAAGCCTTCTTTAACCACTTTACCTATTTGCTCCCCAACAGGACTGGTGCACATGCACACCACAGTCCCTCTGTTCCTCTCTGCTTTTCAGGGTCCTTCCATTTATTATGTATTTCCTTACCTTGTTTATCCTGCTCAAGTGCATCACCTCACATTTATTTCTGGAGAGATGGAATTGAAAAGCAGATACAGTATATTGTTGAATTTGATTCTAACACTGTACAGACCATATCTGGGGAGTACTGGATACAGGTCAGAAGCCAAGAACCTTGCAGCAACTAACATACCTCCTGATTCCACAAAGCTGATCCATCATCTACAATGCACAAGCCAGGAGTATACTGGAATACTCACCGCTTGTCTGGATAAATGCACCTCTAACAACACTCAAGAAACTTTACACCATCCAGGACAAAGCAAGCTGCTTGATTGGCACCACATCTACAAACATTCAGTCACTCCACCACTGACATTCAGTTGCAGCAGTGATTACTATCTACAAGATGCAGTGCAAAAATTCACTAAGACTCTTTGACAGCACCTTCTAAATCCATGACAACTACCATCTAGAAGGAAAAGGGCTGCAGATACATGGGAACACCACCACCTGCAAGTTCTGTTTAAAGCTATTCACCATCCTGATGTCGAAATATATCTCTGCTCCTTCAGTGACACTATGTCGAAATCCTGGGGCTCCTTCCCTATTGAGGGTCCACCAAATGGGCTACAACAATTCAAAAAGCCCACTTACCATCAAATTCTCAAGGGCAGTTAAGGATGTGCAACAAATGCTGATCCAGTGACATTAGGGAATGAATAAAAAATTCTGTTCTCCATGGAAGAGAAAGGATAATGAGTTGCAGAGTAGGTGCACAAAAATGGGATGACGTAATCTTTCAGTTCTAATGTTTATCAGGAAAGGTGACTAGGCTGGGGCCTGAGTCTCCATACTACTTTCTCCCTTTATAGAGACACTGTTTCGAGTTGTTAGATGGAGGTTGGAAACCAAAGCTAGGGACTAATAGAATAGTCACAAATAAATCCAGTAGGGAATTTTAGAGATGAGCAGAATGTGGAACTTGTTACCACCAAAGTAGTTGAACTAAATAGCAAAGATGCAATCAAGAGGAATCAGGGCAAACTGAAGAGGAAGTAAAAGAGCAGAGTTAAATGAAGAGAATGCTGGAATGTGAGTGTGGTGCACAAATGTCACCATAAACCATTGATGTGAATGGCCTGTTTCTGTGCAACAAAATCTGTGTAGTCAACAGGCTACCAAAATGTGTTCCTATTCAATATCCACACATTGACCGTCGCCATGTTGCGAGGTTCCACCCTTATATTTCTCCTAATCCTCAATTTTGAGCTTCCTATCAACAGTGCTTGCTGTTAATATAGAGCCAACTTCCACCCAGCTTAACCATTACATTGCAATCATCAGCTCCTTGACTAATGTTATTATGCTTGTTTGCTATTGCTGTGAATCATATAGAACTTTATTAAACAGGAAGTATCTTTGCTTCTTGATTCCTTCCCTTCCTCAAACTGAAATCCACCGTGCTTAGCTGCACATTCCCTTTTTGTTTTGAGCTGATCTTCAAAGCTCAGGTGCAGTCCATCCTCTGATATCCAGTTCCAATTTGAACTTTAGGACCTGTATGAATTCATGGTTTCAAATCTTGTACCTTTCAAGACAAGCTCTAATTATGAAGTAAAACTGACTCCCAGTTGCTAAGGAAACTAAGACGGAAACTGAAATTGCAAATAAAACTTCTGGTTGAAATCATAGAAAAGCTCTCAGAGCTCAGTAGGTAATGAATCCAGAAGACAAAGGCTAAGTGCAGAAGCAAAGGGTAAGCAAAGATATCGTTGCTGTAAGTGTTTCTGTTACTTGAAGGTAGGATTGTATTGAAGATACCATCCAGACTGTTATAAGCAGAGTTAGTGAAGCTCTGCAGACATGTCCCGTTTTTGGCGAAGTCTGTGCCTGGGCAGTCCAACTTGGCTATGTGCTGCTCTCACTTAAAGATCATGTTAAATCACTGAAGAAGAATTGAAAACATTTGTGAGGAAGACAGAGTTTTGAAGAATGTTGTGACTGGGTTTGATGACATTTGGCTGAATGGACTACAAGCCAATTCATGAGATCCGCCTTAGTTCTGTTTGGCATTTAATTTACAGTTTACAGTCGTCCATATTTTGCCTGATAATTTATGCTGATTCTACTGTATAGAATATAGTTACCTAAAATTGAATATAGCAAGGCCTTGGAGAGTAAGGCACACAAGGTGCAACACACTGGGGCCTGCCCCAGAAGTGGGGAAGGTAGGCTCAAGCTCATTTCAAAGATAATTTTTGCTTTTACTAAGCAAAACAGAAATGGTCTTAGTCTTTGGAGAGAAAATTTACTCCATATACTTCTGGACAAATCCCAGAGCTGTTTTAAACAAACATGAGCCCTGTGTCCAGTGCAGGTAGGTTTAGATTGTTACTCAAATACTGCTTTTCCGTGAATCAACAGGCTCTGGGCATAGGCTATTTATGACTTCACAGGAAACAGATGGGACACTACTGTCTGGACAGATGTTCCCCAATTGGTCGAGCTCCATCATAAGGCCCTGACCCTGTTAGAGCAGATGCAAATGCACACAGATAGGTCTGGACTAACTCCAGGGATAATGATAAAGCTGCAGAGAGCACACTTCAATGTGATTATGTGACACTTGGGTTTGAGCAGTGCCAGAGTGTTCTGTGTCATTGAAAGGAGCAATGGAACGGGTGAGAAAGCGAGATCAGCAGAAATGGCAATATCACCTTGCTATTTGTGAAAGTGGGACAGTGTGGGTAACATCCACAATTGATTTTTCTTCCGGGATGGCATTTGTTAGTGGTACGGGTGCAGGAATAAGGGTGCTAGGAAGAGGGGAAGGACTGGAGCCTGTGATCTCTCTCCCAACCCTGCTATTTAGTTTTTGCCTTGTTTGACTCTTGTGTAGTAGGATTCTTTCATTGTTAACTGCAAAATCTTAGTACTTCATCCTTTTAGTACATAATTGGGAGTTTGGATTTCTTTTTGACATAACAAAAGGTCGAGCATAACAACCTATAGAGCCTCCATTAGAGTACAGCTCCACCAGAACCAAAACTCTACTTCACCTCAAAGCTTGATTTCACTTAAACTGTAACTCATCCAGTACTTGACTGCCTCTATCTTAGTTTAGACCAGAGTGGTGCTGGAAAAGCACAGCAGGTCAGGCAGCATTCAAGGAGCAGGAAAATTGACGTTTCGAGCAAAAGCCCTTCGTCAGGAATCCTTCATCTTATCTTATTTTGTATGGTTGTCCTAAAAACATAATTGTGCATATATTTAAAATTGTAAATTTGATAATTCTGTGAAGGATGTCAGTATTGAGCCAGGAAATATTTGTTGAATGTAGCATAGAATTGATGTTCCTTTGCTTTGCTGCAGCAATATCTCAATTCCAACTTTTGATGCGTTTTGTAATTTTACCAGGCTGAATTTTCAGTTTCCTCCAGTAGCTATTAGTGTCAACTTGTGTTGAGGGTTTTTCATTTTGTTTTATGAAATCCTTGGTTGAAACCAGATTGAAAATATTTAAACATAATGTGAGGACAGAGATAAGACTTGAATCTGTGGCCTGAAACTGAATCAAAACTTTAGTCCTAAAAATGGAAACAGTGAGATAAAGCACCAGTTCTTGTATCTTGTGTTTGCTTAAATTTAAAAGCAAAATCAATTTATTTTGTGTTGAAAATTAAATCGATGTAATTAAAAAGAACAATAAAACTTTCATTATGTAACCTCTTTCATTTCTTCAGGGTGTGTGAAGCACTTTGCACCAAATCGGTTTATTTCTCAAATAATGTTACTTTAATGTTGGCAAACACGGGAGCTAAGATAGACCAACAAAAACAGCGGTCAATATCAACAACAGCAAGATAACGAATGACTGAATAATCTATTTTTAATAAAGCTAGTTGAGGAAATGCCAGCACTCCATAAGATCTCCCTGTTCTTTAAATAGCCCATAGGATCTTTTACATTCACTAAAATGCAGTGTCTTTGACAATGCAACAATCTTTGAATGAGTTGCCAACACAAATTATGTAGTCAAATCTCATAAGAATGAACGGATAAATGAAATATAAAATTACCACCATTGATCTAAAGCTTGCATCTGATTTAATATTAAAATCTTATGTCTAGCATGCATCTATTATATGTCTGGTAGCTGATTGGTTCTTCATATCCGTTAGTGGTTAAGTCTGCTCTTCCCAACAGCTGCTATGTTGAAATCAAGTATGGTTTATGGTTGCCGATTCTGGTTTATTTTGTTTCCCAACACTTAAACACTTTTATCAGCCTCAGTCTTCACTTCCATCTTCAACTTTTAAAATCCAAACTTATCTTAACAACTGCTACTTTAGTTATCTTGAGTTCTCTTACTCTTATCAATCTTGGCAATGGTTTTCCCTTAAGGTTTAGACCTTTCTCAATTGCACAAAAAATGAAACTCTGCCCTGAGATTAACTAATGCAGCGTTGGTTTAAATTAATTTCTTACCTGCTTTGTATATTGTGCTATTCCTGTTATGAGTTTTATAAGATTACTGTTTTTTGGGACACAACTCTATTTTAGGATAAAATGGACCTGTTCCATCATGTGACCTATTCTGACATCTGCCTGAAACAATCTTGGTTTATTGTTAGAAATTAAAGTGTGTCCCCATTGTTGAATGGTATTGTAAATATCTAAATTGTAGTGTGTGTGTGTTTCTTTTGTTTTAGGATTAAAAGTTTTAAGCAGAAAATACATTAAACATAACTGAAGCACTTTGAAGTCTATTATACTTAAAAGGCTGGAGTTATATTGATTTAAGAGGTTAATAGTTGGCACGGTAAAGTAATTAAAATACTGGGTTTTAATGATTGCCAGAACACCTAAAACAAATGACAATTCAGATGGTAACCATGTTTATCTAATATAACCTGAATAGAAGAAAGTTATAAATAAGCAGGTGTGTAGTGTTTGAGAGGTTTGTAGTACTAGCGGTCCAAAGGGAGCTATAACTAATGTAGCTTAAAATCACCACTGAGGTCATTTTAAGGAGCCTGGAGCAGTCTATGTTGTCATGGTGATGAGTAGAATTTAAGAAAATGCTTTGGATTCAGTTTATCTGGGAATTCAGCCAGTGCTGAAGCAGAAGAGGTCATGCTGCTAAGTTAAGACTTGGGGAATATCTGTGGGTGTGGTTGCATGCTGTGGAAAAAGGTTAGGACTTAAAGGAAGACCTGGGAATCATGGACGGTTCGTTTCTGCTCAGAGTGAGCTGAAGGAAGTTATTAAGCAGTATTTTCAATTTAGTATCGTTGGTTTCTCTTCCAAGCTGTGGGAGCTTGTAGCTTTATTTTCTTTGTAAGTACCTGGGACCTTGAACTGTGACTACTTTAAACAAAGAAAAGATTACTGGCCCTTAATCAAATCGAAACATAAACTTGCCAACCTTGTTTATACAAGAGAGAGAATGGCAGAAATCTGTGTTCTAACAGTGAATAGACTGACAGCTTCCAAAGTTCCAGAAGAATATTGAGGATATTGGGTCGTAAGCAGAAGTATTTGAAATTGTCTATTTATTTCCAATATAAGAAAGAATTGAGGTTTCGAGGATAACTAATCATCATTCCAACTGGATATAAAGCTTTTTGTAGTTCATTTTACCCTGGTGATGAACTTTTGAGATGCAAAAGTACAGAGGAAGCCATTGTGATATCAGATGACAACCTTTGGTCTTTGTGGGTAGCAGTACTAGTCAACTGTGACTCAGAAGTAGGAGTCTGATTTTGCAGCACTATATGGATGGAGTCCTATACTGTCACAGATATTAGCTTGGGACTTCAAACCAAGGTCTTCTTTATACTCTGTGGCTAACATACAAAGTTCCAACAACACCACTGCAATGACTGGTAAGGTAGTTAGCATCTGTGCCTTGGCCAATATTTATCTCTCAATCAATATCACACAAAAGCAGATTATCTAGTGATTAGCACTTCTCGATTTGAGAGTTTTCTGTGTGCAAAGTAGTTGCAGCATATCGTGTTCTGGTTTGTAATCAGTAATTTTCTGATTTTTAAGTGATTCAAATCATCCCCAGATCCCGGATCTAGACATTGGACCTATTTAGGGAATGTGAAATGAAGAAGATAGTAGACAGATATTTCAGGACAAAAACATCTATGCATTTATTTACAGTACAAAAGGTATGTATAACATAAGAAATATAGGTAAATGCAATAAGCAAGGAAATTGACACAAACAACTATACACAGGGCAGCAATACTATTAAATACACGTATTAGCTAGATTAAATGCTATTAGAACCTAGACAACAGTTTTAATTACAGAATCTTTAGTCAGACTTCCTAACCTTGGGGTCCCAATGCATTGTCACCACCTGTCTACCTCTCCCTGCTAATGAGATCGGAACTTTAGGGTCTTGAGAGTTTCAACTCACCACTTCGGAAATGACAGTTTTTAAAGTCCGCCCAGTTACTGAGGTTCTTACCCTCCGTTTTCTTGGTTTGGAACAGGCCTGTGTCTGGTAGCTGTTGTTCGGGAAGCTCTGGTTCGCTTCTCCCTCAAAAATGTCTTTTGTTCCAATGAGGACTTTGGTTCAGGTTCCCTGCTTTTGGTTCTTGGTTTGGCCTTCGTAGTGGTTGGTTCCGAAGCTGCTTATCAGGGCTGGAAGCCCATGTGGGAGGCTGTTTGTGTGGAAGGTTGGTGTTGAAAAAGACTCTCCGCTTGGGTGAGATCAGGGCTGGCAGTTATATAAACTGTTTGCCTCATTATCTCCCATCAAATCTGTGGTGTCAGTTGTGTTTCTGGTGTTTCTTCTGAAGTCCATTGGTTTCCTGATCTTTAAGTATATGCATGAATGGATTTTGATTTAAGTGAATGCCTGGTGTCTCTGAATGGATTTCGACTGAAGCTGAATGTCTAGTCTTTCTGTAGGTCCCATAGTGTCTGCGCTAGGTAGCCCGCAGTGTAAACGTTAGTTTCAGTTATTGCAGCCTTACAAGGTGTAAATTAGAATTCCAGGTTGAACAATGGTTCCAGACAGCCATCTCAGTTCTGAGAGTTGTTTGTGTATTCTTCACAGAACTCTTTTGTGAAGATATTGATTGCTTTTGTGTGATATTGATTGAGAGATAAATATTGGCCAAGGCACAGATGCTAACTACCTTACCAGTCATTGCAGTGGTGTTGTTGGAACTTTGTATGTTAGCCACAGAGTATAAAGAAGACCTTGGTTTGAAGTCCCAAGCTAATATCTGTGACAGTATAGGACTCCATCCATATAGTGCTGCAAAACCAGACTCCTACTTCTGAGTCACAGTTGACTAGTACTGCTACCTCTTAAAAGTTTTGGAAAGTCAGAGCTTTTGTTCAGTATTTAAGATATTGGAAAAAATTCAGAGTCTAATCCAGTATTTTAGATGTTCACTCGATTTTTACTCAATCCTACAAGCATTTCTGATATTTAACAGGTATTTCACTTGTAAAGTTCATCTTTGGCTATAGACTGTTTTATGATTTGGTAACTCTGAAAGGTGAAATATGGATGTTTTATTCGGGTTATGTTTGTCTACTAAACCCTTAAACAGCCTTTTTCATTGCTCAGATCAAACATTTTTGTTTAGAATTTTCCTTGGATCTATTTTTAATTAATGTAAATGTAAACTCTAGACTACCAATGTAATGAGTGGCTGTATGACAAAGATGATGCCTAAAGTATAGTCAAACCACCTGTCATGATGCATGGCATTGTCTAAAAAATGTGGGAAGGAGTTGGTGTTTTCACTGTCTGACTGCTGACAAATTTAGACATTTATTTGTTTAAGTAAAATGTTAGAGGAAAAGTTCCATTTAAATTAGAATTGTAGGATTTAGTGAATAAAAAGGAACTGCTTGGTGCATAAAACATGCCAGATTTCTGAAAGAGCCATCCATTTTGTTCCATTATCCATCAATTTTGTACATTAATCATCTTGAAATTTTTGATTTGTTCACTCAGTGCTAATATTAGTTCTGCTCCCACTACTTCTCTAAGTAGGGAGTTGATGTTCTAATATCCCTCAAAGAACTTTTCCTAACCTCCTTGATTTTTTTAGTTGTGATTTATTGCTATTTGACAATTTTTTCCAGTTTACCTTATCAAAGTCCATTAAAAAAAACTTTGAACACTTATCGAATTTACTTCTATCTAAGAAATATGGCTCAGTTACTCTAAAACTGCTTAGTCATAGTAGCTTTTAAATAAGTCTTTACTGCATCCATGCCACCATTTTGAAATAATTTCTAAAGTAGGATTCAAAGACTGAACATAGTCATCCATAATTTTTCAGGGATTCTCAATCACTCTGAGTAGATTTAGCAGACACTTAGCTAGCAGCCTGGCGAAGCACCAATAAATATTTTTCTGGGGCTCATTCTGAATTCAAAATTGAGGAATCCCTGTAGAAATTCTACTTATGTTATAACTTATTATTTATATAGTTCTAACATTCCATTTGTATACTATATCATTTTTAAGAAAACAATGGTCTGATATTGTAACATTTTCATAACTTCGTCTTTCCATTCACAAAGATTTTATGTAACTGTGGTTTTCATTTTGTTATTGATGGGGTATAGGCTTTACTGGTCAGGCTGAATTTCTTAGGAGGTAAAAACAATGACTGCAGATGCTGGAAACCAGATTCTGGATCAGTGGTGCTGGAAGAGCACAGCAATTCAGGCAGCATCCGCGGACAGGCAAAATCGACGTTTCGGGCAAAAGCCCTTCATCAGGAATTCCTGATGAAGGGCTTTTGCCCGAAACATCGATTTTGCCTGTCCTCGGATGCTGCCTGAATTGCTGTGCTCTTCCAGCACCACTGATCCAGAGGCTGAATTTCTTGCCCATTCCTAGTTGTCCTTGAGAAGGTGGTGGTGAACTGCTGCTCCCAACACTGCTGGGGGCGGTCCACAGTTCTTCCCAAAGCCTAGTACTGAGGGGAAGTTCTCAGATTTTGACCCAACAACACTGAAGGAATGACAGTATATTTCCAAGTTAGAATGTTGAGTAATTTGGAGGGGAAATTGCACATGGTGGTGTTCCCATGTATCTGATACCCTTATCCTTTGCGAATGTAGTAGTGGATTTGGGTCTGTGTACGGAGTCTTGATGAATCTTTGCAGGCCATCTACTGCTAAATGTTAGTGATGGAGCAGTTTTCCATCTAATTCCTAGTTTCTGCCTAACAGATTGTGAACAAGCTTTGGGAGTAGAGGTGAATTACTCATTGCAGGTTTCCTAGTCCCTGACCTGCTCTTGTGGCCACTATATTTATATGGCTAGTCCATGTCAGTTTCTGCTCAGTGGTAACCCCCAGAATGTGATAGAGACATCCAAAATTTCTGTTAATGTTTTACTATTTAGTGTATAATTGTTGACTGTCAAAGTTTATTACTCTGTCTCTTGCTATTCTTTCATAATGTGTCAAAGCTTTTTCTAACATAATGAGTGATCTGTATTGCAGTATCTGAAAGAGAGGAGGGGCTGTAATTTTAATAGTAAAACAATGTAACCTCTCAACCCAGAATGCTCGACAATGAGTCATTTCACAATTATAGAACATTTGTGGTTTGAATGCCTAACCATAGGTATGTGAAACAGAAAACCCCAAAGATATAAATATTTAAATCAAACATTAAAAGGTGATGAAGTATTATAAAGCAGTAATAACAGCTGTTTTACTAACTCAACTACCATATCTTCTATGTTTCTCCACCCTTCATAAAATGCTGATGACCCAACTGCTTGGGTCGTTTTTGTTTTAAAAAAGCAATTTCTGACAACTGATGTTTCTGACCAGTAAACTTTCGACTGAAAATATTGCCATGCTTTTAAAAGAGAATGAAATAGACTTGAAGGGAAAACGTTATGGGATCATGGGGAAAAAAAAGCATAAATTGTTAGGTCTACCAAAAACTAGTAGATGCCTAATGCATATACCTTGAGGTATCTAGAACCTATCTGCTGCTTCTGTTAGACTGTCAAACCTTTCCCTATTTCTGTATAGAGTGTTACATTAGAAATCATCAAGACACCTGGACCAGCTTTCATATCCTGAGATGATTAGGCTGATCCTCTACGCTATTTCTCTCTGACATTCCTCATATCATTTCATAATGCCATAATTATTCTAATGAACTGTATCATAGAACATAGAACATAGAACAATACAGCACAGAACAGGCCCTTCGGCCCACGATGTTATGCCAAACATTTGTCCTAGCTTAAGCACCCGTCCATGTACCTATCCAAAATTGCCGCTTAAAGGTCACCAAAGATTCTGACTCTAACACTCCCACAGGCAGCGCATTCCATGCCCCCACCACTCTCTGGGTAAAGAACCCACCCCTGACACCTCCCCTATACCTTCCACCCTTCACCTTAAATTTATGTCCCCTTGTAACACTCTGTTGTACCCGGGGAAAAGGTTTCTGATTCTCTACTCTATCTATTCCTCTGATCATCTTATAAACCTCTATCAAGTCACCCCTCATCCTTCGCCGTTCCAACGAGAAAAGGCCTAGCACTCTCAACCTATCCTCGTACGACCTATTCTCCATTCCAAGTAACATCCTGGTAAATCTTCTCTGCACCCTCTCCAAAGCTTCCACATCTTTCCTAAACTGAGGCGACCAGAACTGCACACAGTACTCCAAATGTGGCCTAACCAAAATCCTGTACAGTTGCAACATCACTTCACGACTCTTGAATTCAATCCCTCTGCTAATGAACGCGAATACACCATAGGCCTTCTTACAAGCTCTATCCACCTGAGTGGCAACTTTCAAAGACCTATGAACATAGACCCCAAGATCCCTCTGTTCCTCCACCTCACTAAGAACCCTACCGTTAACCCTGTATTCCGCATTCTTATTTGTCTTTCCAAAATGGACAACCTCACACTTGGCAGGGTTGAACTCCATCTGCCACTCCTCAGCCCAGCTCTGCATCATACCTAAGTCCCTTTGCAGCCGACAACAGCCCTCCTCACTATCCACAACTCCACCAATCTTCGTATCATCTGCAAATTTACTGACCCACCCTTCGACTCCCTCATCCAAGTCATTAATAAAAATTACAAACAGCAGAGGACCCAGAACTGATCCCTGCGTAACTCTACTTGTAACTGGGCTACAGGCTGAATATTTACCATCTACCACCACTCTCTCACTACGACCGGTTAGCCAGTTTTCTATCCAATTGGCCAAATTTCCCTCTATCCCATGCCTCCTGACTTTCCGCATAAGCCTACCATGGGGAACCTTATCAAATGCCTTACTAAAATCCATCCACTGCTCTACCCTCATCCACATGCTTGGTCACCTCCTCAAAGAATTTAATAAGACTTGTAAGGCAAGACCTACCCTTCACAAATCCATGCTGGCTGTCCCTAATCAAGCAGTGTCTTTCCAAAGATACTCATAATCCTATCCCTCAGTACCCTTTCCATTACTTTGCCTACCACCGAAGTAAGACTAACTGGCCTGTAATTCCTTGGGTTATCCCTATTCCCTTTTTTGAACAGGGGCACAACATTCGCCACTCTCCAGTCCCCTGGTATCACCCCTGTTGACAGTGAAGACGAAAAAATCACTGCCAACGGCTCTGCAATTTCCTCTCTTGCTTCCCACATAATCCTAGGATATATCCCGTCAGGCCCGGGGGACTTTTCTATCCTCAAGTTGTTCAAAATGTCCAACACATCTTCCTTCCTAACAAGTATCTCCTCTAGCTTACCAGTCCGTTTCACACTTTCCTCTTCAACAATACGGTCCCTCTCGTTCGTAAATACTGAAGAAAAGTACTCATTCAAGACCTTTCCTATCTCTTCCGACTCAATACACAGTCTCCCACTACTGTCCTTGATCTGACCTACCCTCGTTCTCGTCATTCTCATGTTTCTCACATATGCATAAAATGCCTTGGGGTTATCCTTGATCCTATCCGCCAAAGATTTTTCATGCCCTCTCTTAGCTCTCCTAATCCCTTTCTTCAGCTCCCTTCTGGCTATCCTGTATCCCTCCACTGTTCTGTCTGAACCCTGTTTCCTCAACCTTATGTAAGCCTCCTTCTTCCTCTTTACAAGACATTCAACCTCCCTCGTCAACCTAGGTTCCATCACACGACCATTTCTTTCCTGCCTGACAGGTACATACATATCAAGGACACGTCGTATCTATTCCTTGAAAAAGTTCCACATTTCCACGATATCCTTCCCTGACAGTCTATGCTCCCAACTTATGCTCCTCAGATCCTGTCTTACAGCATCGTAATTACCCTTCCCCCACTTGTCAAACCTTCCCCTTTGCACGCACCTATCTCTCTCCATAACCAAGGTGAAAGTCACAGAATTGTCACCATCACCAAAATGTTCACCCACTAACAAGCCCATCACTTGTCCCGGTTCATTACCGAGTACCAAATCCAATATGGCCTCCCCTCTGGTCGGACCATCTACATACTGAGTTAGAAAAGCTTCCTGGACACACTGCGCAAACACCGCCCCATCCAATCTACTTGATCTAAAGAGCTTCCAATCAATATTTGGGAAGTTGAAATCGCCCATGACTACTACGCTGTGGCTTCTGCACCTTTCCAAAATCTGTTTCCCAATCTGTTTCTCCACATCTCTGCTGCTATTGGGGGGCCTATAGTAAACACCCAACAAGGTGACTGCACCTTTCCTATTTCTGACTTCAGCCCATACTACCTCCAAAGGCAGATCCCCCTCGAACTGCCTTTCTGCAGCCGTTATACAATTTCTAATTAGCAACGCCACCCCCCCTCCTTTTTTACCACCCTCCCTAATCTTACTGAAACATCTGTAACCAGGAACATCCAACAACCATTCCTGTCCCTCTTCTATCCACGTTTCCGTGATGGCCACAACATCGTAGTCCCACGCCTTAAGTTCACCCACCTTATTTCTGATACTCCTTGCGTTGAAGTATACGCACTTGAACCCATCTCTGTGTCCACAAGTATTCCCTGTCAGTGCTACCTTCTTCACAGCCTCCCTACATTCTTGGACATCCTGACAAACAGCTAGCCTACGTGCTGGACTACAAGTCCGGATCCCATCCCCCTGCCAAATTAGTTTAAACCCCCCCGAAGAGTGCTAGCAAACCTACCCCCCAGGATATTGGTGCCCTTCTGGTTCAGGTGCAACCCGTCCTGCTTGTACAGGTCCCACCTTCCCCAGAATGCAGTCCAATTGTGCAAATACCTGAAGCCCTCCCTCCTCCACCATCCTTGCAGCCACGTGTTCAACTGCACTCTCTTCCTATTCCTTGCCTCACTGTCACGTGGCACCGGCAACAACCCAGAGATGACGACTCTGTCTGTCCTAGCTTATAGCTTCCAGCCTAACTCCCTGAGCTCTTGAATGACCTCCCAACCCGTCTTCCTACCTATGTCGTTGATGCCAACATGCATCACGACTTCTGGCTGCACGCCTTCCCCCTTAAGGATTCTGAATACACGGTCCGAGACGTCTCGGACCCTGGCTCCCGGGAGGCAACAAACCATCCGAGAGTCTCGCCCATGTCCACAGAACCGCCTGTCCGTCCCTCTAACTAGAGAGTCTCCTATAACTAGCGCTCTCCTCCTCTTCCCCCTTTCCCTTCTGAGTCTCAGAGCCAGACCTCATGCCACAGACCCGGTCACTGCAGCTTACCCCTGCTAAGCCGTCCCCCCCAACAGTATCCAAAGTGGTATACTTATTGTTTAGGGGAACGACCACAGGGGATCCCTGCACTGCCTGCTTCCTCCCCTTCCCACCTCTAACTGTTACCCAGCTACCTCTGTTCTCTGGCGTAGCTATGTCCCTGTAGCTTCTGTCTATCACCCTCTCAGCCTCTCGAATAATCCTCAGTTCATCCAACTCCAGTTCCAGTTCCCTAACTCGTTCTGTGAGGAGCAGGATCTGACTGCATTTCCTGCAGATGAAGTCGGCAGGAGTATCGGTGGTCACTCCTACCTCAAACATCCTGCAGGAGGAACATTCCACTGCCTGCGCTGCCATTACTCTACACCTCGTCTCCAAAACAAGAACACTGAGTAGCTTACCTGTGGACTTTAAAATTAGGTTAGAGGAGGAGGATGGAAGGGAGGCCCTACTATGTAGGGCCTGGGGTCTAGAACACACCCACTCAAATATCAATCACTTACCTTCCCGACCAGCTCTGCGCTCCAACCTCACTTCCGCCCAGCTCGCGCTGCTATCACTTCATATAATCTCTGCCTTGTTTACTAGACCTGAAGGCTTGATTGATTTTAATTCTGATACTGACCCCAAGACTGTTTGGATGTTGAAAGCTTTACATTCTTTGGACAATTTAAGACCATAAGCCAATGAAAAATTTGAATCCAGGAATTCAGTAAATGGATTCCGCCCCCCCTCTCAATTGAATTTTCTCTTACAGCAACTTGATTTCATCATGTTTTATGGATATAACCATTTCTGGGTTTTTTTTTTAGGCAGATTTAAACTTAATTGTTTGACATAAAGTAGATTTAATTCTGTCAATGACACCTCTTACTTTCAGAAGTAGTTAATATATGAAGAATATATGATGAATGTAAGAGTTAATGTGGAGGTTCAATGTCATGGTTTTGTCTGTTATTGGCATTTAAAGTTCTGTTTGTTAATTAGTCCTGAGGCCAATATGTGCACAGTTTGTCAGTTCTTTAAATGCATTGCTCACATCCAGTAAATATCCTCCAAGTTGTTTTTATTGGTGAAATCTAAGCAGTCTATTTTAATGTAAAGGCACTGGAGATTTTTGCAATGGATGAAGTGAGACAAATAAAACTAACAGGAATATGCATCTGTTCATAGTAAAATGCAGCATGACCTCAAAATATAGGTCCCAATGGTGTGTAGTAGAACCTAGAAACATCTCATGTGGAATACCTGACCTACTTAAGAATCTCTCTTGTGGATGGGTAATTCACTGCGCATTGAGCTTTCTTCATCGCTGAATACCATCCTTTTTAGTTGAATGGTTACATTACATGGATTACCCTTTAGATAACACAGTTAAAGAAAAAAAGCTGACATTTGATTCTGTACAATATAAAGAATGAATAAACTGTCAGTTTAAATTTTCTGGTCATTATCTATGCTAAATGATATTTAAATAATTTGTGATAATGGAAAAATAGATTGTACAGGCTATTATGTGTGTTGATGTGTATTGCTGGCAAGTGATAATGCATTTTCATTTAATTCTGATGTAGAGTAAAGACGGGAAGACTCCATTGCACATGACTGCAATTCATGGCAGATTCTCAAGGTCACAGACCATCATTCAGAATGGTAACTGACCCATTCATTAAATTAGTTTCAAGATTTTAGTTGTCTATATAATCTTCCTCTGCATTTTAAGTTATTCTTTTTGTATATTTAATTTTAATCTGGTATAGAGGTGATGAACAAATTGGTTCCTTATAAAATTGAGACCAGTAAGGCAGAAGAACTAGATTAAATATAGGGCCTGAGTCAGTGGCAAAGCTTTCGGTCAATTAATGCAGAGGGGTTGAGCAAACCGATTTGCTGCAGTCAATATTTTTTTAAAAATACAAATATATAAAATTCTAAGAAAAAACATTGAATATCTGGTTAATCTATGCTAACCATGTGATAGCAATCAGAATAGTAGGCTCATTACTATATTATAGGTCAAAACACAGTGAATGTCTAACCTTTTAAAAGGCATGATATAATGATGCAAGATTTTTAGTGATATAAAATATTATGTTACTACTACCAGTGGTGAATATGTCCAGTTTTACTATGTATGCAATCACCTCTGAATTGTTTCACAAGTGTTATTACTGGAATGATACCTTGCCCAGCTTTAGTGACCACTGCTGCTGCCAAAACCACTCATAGCTCAAGAAAAAGAAATAATTTGCCCTATCCGACATGTATAAGGATCCTCTGATTATTATTTATAGGTGACATTTCCACACACAAGCTTGTGTTTCCTGACCACTTACAGCACAAAGATATCTGCAAAGTCACATTCCCTCAATGAATAATAAAGAACTTTATTGATGACGTGCAATAGAAATGATAACCAGGTTTCTCTGAAAAACAGACCAACAGACACTGATATGTTTTCTTTAATTTACTGCTATCACCAATCTAATCTCCTTAGCAAAATTAAAAGCAAAAGCTAATTTCTCAAAACAAGCCATAGGAGTGCTTTAAAACTATTTCAAAGTGCATATATAATACTTGTCGTACAGAATGTGAGTCCAAAGGAAAGCATATTTTTGAAGTTAGCTAATAAATGTTTCCATTGCCTTACATTTATTAGTTGCCAAAAATGATCTTGAAGCAAGGCAACAGTTGTATCCTTACAATTTTGAGATCTGATTGGAAATAAAAGAACATGAAAACCGTAGCTACCTTCAATGAATTGGAGCAATGGATATGGAGTTATGGGATAAAATTAGAATAGGTAATTCTAATTAGCTACAAAAATAAAAGTTGCTGGAAAAGCTCAACAGGTCTGCCAGCATCTGTGAAGACAAATCAGAGTTAACATTTCAAGTCTGGTGACCATTCTTCAGAAATGATGGTAGCTATTTGGCAAGGTAAGGTACTGTAGAACAAGGAAGTGGAGGTATTGGGATTTACAGAGGGAGACCAAAATGAAGTGACATAAATGGTCAGTGAAGCTGGGAGGCATGAATGGTGAGGTATGTGGTGATAGTCAAAGAACTAAACAATGCACAAAGCCAAAGGATGTAAAGCATGACAAGATTTAAAAAGAGAAGCTGTCAGGGATTGAAAGGCAAGGATAATGATTTTAAATTTAATGCATTAGTTTAAATATAGCTCATAGGTGATAAGGTAAGTAGTGAGCAAGACTTACCATAGGTAGGAGGGCTTTTTTTGGGAAAGTTTAGTTTGAGGCTGAGCAATGAATCACTAGTAAGGAGAGATTAAAATAAATCAGGTTTGAAATTATGAAAGGATGAGTACTAGTTTCAACGGAGTTGAGGCAGTCGGAACACAGGTAAAAGTGTAGATGAGCAGTACTATGCAAATGAAAGTCGGCTGGTTTGTTGGTATGAATCATGAGATTTGGTTTTGCTAATGGTAAACAGTGCCAAGATTGAGTATAATTTGCTAAGTTGGAAGAATTGATGAGGAAGGAATTGTGATCATTTTCTGGATAGAAAAACATCCTACAACTAAATAAAACAACCAGTCTCATGTTTATTTATATTTATGCTCATGAATTATTTTTTCTTCTGAAGGTGCAGAAATAGATTGTGAAGATAAGAATGGTAATACTCCATTACATATAGCTGCTCGATATGGACATGAACTTCTTATAAACACTCTAATCACCAGTGGAGCAGATACTGCAAAGTGAGTAACAGTAATTGACTTTTCTGCTAGATAGTATCCGCCCAAATGCCTTTGTATGTGAGCTAAATAGAGTCAGTAGGTAGTTCAACTGTAGAAGTGTCAGAGCTGAACCCAAGTTTGTCTTCATTTGAAATTTCTGTGTGGTTCAATCAGGTATACCTGGACAGTGATCAAGGTCTCTCACTTTGCCACCAGGTGAGGTATTTTGTACCTTTGCCACTGTCGTGGTTACAATTAAATAGCTCAGCATAGATTCAGTGTCTGAAGTTGACTGTCGTGTGGTTGACGTTGCCAAGAAGAGTACTAAGATCTGGGTTTTGACCTGATTTTAAATAACTAATTAGCATGGTAGAGGTATCACTCACTATTGTGGACATCTGAGTAATCCTTTCTGCAATTCTTACAGAAATTCAATTTAATAAATCTTGTGCCATAATATAAGATTCTAAATCCAAGAATGACTCTGTTAATCTTACTGTGTTAATATTCTTAATAAAGTTGTGTCTAAAATTATAGACATTTCTTTTGAACATCCCCTCACAGGTTACAGTGCAGTAGAATCTGTAGGATGATGGATTATGTATGGTTGACAGAATGGCTGAGTTTGGTGGGAACTGTTTATTTTTCCTGTCCTATGATTTCTCATTCTAATGTTGTGTATACAATATTGAAAGAATTTCATTTTAATTTTTAAATTTAACTACTTAACAATTGTAGATTTAGTCTTGACTAGATTACTTGCAATAATTCCACTGCTTTTCTAAGTTTTCACTAAGTGTGATTTCCAACAGAACTATCGTTCAGCCTGTTTCTAAAATGAAAACTCCAGATAAAATAAGAGGAAAAGAATAAAAAGGAAAAGGCAGTATGATGGGAGAATTAGTAAAGATAACAGAACTAGTAAAGATCGAGGACAAAGGAGCCAACTTGATTGGCACTACATCCACAAGCATCTACTCCTTCCACCACTGACTCTCAGCAGCAGCAGTGTGAATTATCTACAAGATGCACTGCAGAAATCCACTAAAGATCCTTAGACAGCACCTTCCAAATGCACAACCACTTCCATCTAGAAGGTAAAGGGCAGCAGGTACATGGGAACACCACCACTTTCAAGTACAAAAATAGAAATTGCTAGAAAGGTTTAGCAGGTCTGGTAGCATCTTTTTATTTATAGAATCTTGACAGGGTGGAAACAGACCAACCCTCCGAAGAGTAACCCTTCCAAACCCCTACTACTCTACGTTTCCCCTGACTAATGCACCTAACCTACACATCTCTGAACACTGGGCAATTTAGCATGGTCAATTCACCTAACATGCACATGTTTGGACTGTGGGAGGAAACCAGAGCATCCAGAGAAAACCCATGCAGACAGGGGAAAACTCCACACAGAAAGCCTCCAGAGGCTTGAATCGAACCCAGGTCCCTGGCAATGTGAGGTTTCAGTGCTGACCATTGAGCCACTGTGCTATCCTATGGAGAGAAATCAGTGTGAACATTTTGCATCGAGTAACCCTTCCTCAGAACTTCAAATTCTTCTCCAAGCCACTCAGTATATTGCCGTTCCTTCACTGTTGCTGTGTGAAAATCCTGGAATTCCCTCTGTGGGTAAACCCACAGCAGGTGGACTGGAGCGGTTCAAGAAAGCAGCTCATCACCACCATCTCTCGGGCAACTAGGGATGGGCAATAAATGCTGGCCAGCCAGCAATGCCCAATTTCCCATAAATGAATAAAGAAAAACAAAACCTTTGATCAAAGTTATAGGCTCTGGGAAAGTTCTTAAAGATTTAATAAAGGAAAGGAGAGATTTGGAAAGCACCTCCAGAAAATGGGACTGGCACTTTGAAGGCTCTCTCATCTAATGTTGGGGGTAAATTTAATACAAATACATAGAACATGTTAGTCTCAGTATATCTAACTGATCATTCATTAATCCAAAAATGTCTGTAAAACGTTGTAAGTAGAGTCAAAGCAAAAGGGAGAACTATTAAATATGGGATTGGTTAGCTCATTTGGCTGGCTGACGGTTTTGCGATACAGAGTAATATCAACAGCGCAGGTTCAGTTCCCATACTGGCTGATGTTACCATGAACATTTCACCATCCCAAACTCTCCCCTCACCTGAAATGTGGTGGCTCTCAGATTAAATCAGCCCTAGTTGCCCCTCTTTAAAGAGAGAGCAGTTGTATAGTCCTCAGACTGTAGCGACTTTAATAATGATAAATAGACAGTGATAGGAATGGATAGAGAGTATAAACCTAAAAATCAAACAACAGATGAAACTGGAGTTTACACTGAGTAAAAGGATAAAATTAGAGGCTTTGTATGTGAATACATGTGGGACATGAAGCAGAACTGATGAACTGAGTGTGCAAAGAGAAATGAGTAAGCACATTCTGGTAGCCATTACAGCAATGGAACTAGGTGGACATGAATAAGGACCTGAATCTTGATGGATAAAGGACATTTAGGAATGATAGGAAAGTAAGTAAATAGTGTGTGGTGCTGGAAAAGCACAGCAGGTCAGGCAGCATCCGAGGATAAGGAGAATCGACGTTTCAGGCATAAGCCCTTCATCAGGAATTCGGGCTTAAGCCTGATTTTCCAGCACCACATTCTCGACTCTGATCTCCAGCACGTGCAGTCCTCACTTTCTCTGAAGTAAATATTGTGGGATGGTTCTGGTAAGTAGCATAATTGCAAGAATTGAATTCTTAAGTTCAGGAAACCAAGATATGGGAACAGATGAGAAATGATAAAGGCAAGAAGTCTCTGTGGGAGTGGTGTATCGGGCCATGAACAGAAACAGAATAAAGGAAGAAATGAGAGCGGCACAGCGATTATCGTGGGAGACTCTATCTATGTATCAGGTGGAAAGGTCAGGTGAGCAAAGGTAGTCTAAATGAAGACTCATAGAATTTATTGAGGATAGCTTCTCAGAATAGCATGCTCAGTCGCTGACTGGAAAGCAGGCTATACCAGGCCAGGTGTTGTACAGTGAGAGTGGATTAATTATTGATGCCACAGTGAAGGTGCTACTAAGTAAGAGCAGCCATGACTGAATTTTGTATTCCGTTTGAATGAGCAAAGTGTGGGTACAAGATTTTCAAAAAATTTCAATAAAAACAGTTGTGAGAGCATGAAAGCAAAATTCACTGAAGTGAATTGTCAAATTAAGTCAAAGGAAAGGTTTATAGGAACAGTATCAGACATTTAAGGGGATTTCAGAATATAGAACATAGATGCAATCCAACAGGTAAGAAAAGTTTCAAAGTACCAACCCACTTCCTATGCCAGGTGATTTCATTAAATTATCAATTCTATGTTTCTGAAGTCAAAGATATTTGGAGGTGCTATTTACTGAGGATTGTTTGGACAGCTATTGCTGCAAGGTTTATTACCCCTGAAGAAAAAAGTTACTTTTCAGAATTGTATATAAAGGTATCCATGGCACTTCACATATATTGATTGTTGCCAGCAATTGAGGCAGTAAGCAAGATGATCTAAGAACTGAATGCTGAGATTTCATTCCTCCAAAGGTTAAGGACAAGTTGTTACTTTTCCAATTGTTTATTAATCTTCAGCTGTGTGTTGAGTAGTGTGCATCTAGTCATCCTTATTTTTCTGTTTTAATTTATATATTTTGTCAACATATATTTGATTTATTATTGTCACATGTACTGAGATACAGTGGAAAGTATTGTTCTATGTGCTAACCAGAGTAATCATATCTTACACAAGTGCATCAGGGTAACAGAACAGAATACAGAATGTAGTGTTACAGCTACAGAGATGTAGAGACAAATCAAAGCTAATATAAGAGGTCCATTCATTAGTCTGATAACAGCAGGAAAGAAGCTGTTCTTAAATCTGTTGTGTTTTCAAATTTTGTTTGCTATCTTTTGCCCAATAGAAGAGAGTGGCTAACTATTGGGATAGAGCAAAAAGTCAGTGTACAGTAATTTAAAGCATTTGTTGACACGATGGAATTTGATATTTGAATGGCAGTTTTTAATGCTGTAACTAATTCTGATTCTGCCAAAAAGATTTTTTTTAGATTAGATTACATTACAGTGTGGAAACAGGCCCTTCGGCCCAACAAGTCCACACCGACCCGCCGAAGCGCAACCCACCCATACCCCTACATTTTCCCCATACCTAACACTACGGGCAATTTAGCATGGCTAATTCACCTGACCTGCGCATCTTTGGACTGTGGGAGGAAACCGGAGCACCCGGAGGAAACCCACGCAGACACGGGGAGAACATGCAAACTCCACACAGTCAGTCGCCTGAGGCGGGAATTGAACCCGGGTCTCTGGCGCTGTGAGGCAGCAGTGCTAACACAATCAAGATTGTTTACTTGATTAGAATTTTTGTATTTATTGATTCCATGAATAATGTGATGATGAATAACTTAAAGCATTTCGCAATTCTGTTTCTTTCCCTCTAGTCGGGGTGTTCACGGAATGTTTCCACTACATCTAGCAGCCTTAAGTGGGTTTTCTGATTGCTGTCGAAAGTTGTTGTCCTCAGGTATTTATAATTAATTTGTAACTAAAAGTTTAACTTTGTGATCAGACCCTAGTGAGAATAATTATTTAGTCTCTACTCCCTGTCTGGCCATTCCCTACTGCTGGCTCATGAAGCAAAGACATTTTGAGATACACCAGATATGGGGATAGAAATTCACTTCAGGCAGTGATGCAAAATATTAGATCAGTAGCAAACAATATAATGTTTAATAAAATAATATTTAATTCCATTGGACTATAGCCAGCACTTATCTAATAATGCCAGTTGTATGCCACTGCACAAGATGACTTCCTAACCCATGATCTGTGTGCATTACCATTTAGGGTCATAGAGATGTACAGTACAGAAACAGACCCTTAGGTCCAACCCGACCATGCCAACCAGATAACCTAAACTAATCTAGTCCCATTTACCATCACTTGACCCATATCCCTCCAAACCCTTCCTGTTCATATACCCATCCAGATGCCTTTTAAATGGTGCAATTGGACCAGCCGCCACCACTTCCTCTGGCAGCTCATTCCATACATACACCACCTTCTGCGTGAAAATGTTACCCCTTAGGTCCCTTTTATATCTTTCCCCTCTCACCTTAAACCTATGCCCTCTAGTTCTGGACTCCCATACCCCAGGAAAAAGACTTTGTCTATTTATCTTATGCATGTCCCTCATGATTTTATAAACCTGTATAAGGTCATCCCTTAGCCTCCGACTCTCCAGGAAAACAGCCCAAGCCTATTCAGCCTCTCCCTATAGCTAAAATCCTCCAACCCTGGCAACATCCTTGTAAATATTCCCTGAACCCTTTCAGGTTCAGCAACATCCGATAGGAAGGAAAACAGAATTGCATGTAATATTCCAAAAGTGGCCTAACTAATGTCCAGTATAGCCACAACATGAACTCCCAACTCCTGTACTGAATACTCTGACCAATATAGGAAAGCAAACCAAACGCTGCCTTCACTATCCTATCTACCTGCGACTCTACTTTCAAGGAACTATGAACCTGCACTCTTTGTTCAGCAACACTCTCTAGGACCTTACCATTAAGTGTAAGTCCTGCTCTGATTTGCTTTTCCAAAATGCAGCACCTCACATTTATCTAAATTAAAGTCCATCTGCCACTCCTCAACCCATTGGCCTACCTAATCAAGATCTCATTTCTTGAAAACAAAATTCTAATGCTCTGGTAACCTCCCCCTAAGGGGAGGCAAAGGCCTAATGATTAATCCAGAGACGCAGGTAATGTTCCACAGACCCCGGGTACAAATCCCACCATGGCAAAAGGTAGAATTTGAATTCAATAAATATCTGGAATTGGGAATCTAATTGCGACATTGCCAGTTGTCAGAAAAACCCATCTGGTTCACTAATGTCCTTTAGGGAAGGAAATTGCCATCCTTACCTGGTCTGGCCTACGTGTGACTCCAGACCAACATCAAAGTGGTTGACTTTCAGCTGCCCGCTGGGCAATTGAAAAACAAAGAAATCACCTTGTTTATTGTTGTGCATTGGATCCTTAATTCTGTTTGTTTCAGCACACAACAGTTGATTCAAGAATGAACAGGTGATCATTTTATGGTGAAAAATCATGAACCAACAGAAACATCTGCACCCTTTACTGTTACCTGATTTATCTTCCTTAGGCTTCCACACTCCAAAATTGCGTGCACATTTTTGGTTGTTATGTAACATAAAGGTGGATTAAAATAAAAGATAAATACAAAGATAAAAAGTATGAGCAAGTATGGCTGATTATTGTATGAAATGCAAATACTTAATGCATTTGAATTTCTTGTGTTATGTAAGCAAGCTAATGGACTGCAGGGACTTGGTATTATCACTTCCTTGCCATCATAAATTGGGGATTTCGTGAAAATAATATCCTCTTGACTGGAACAATTATTGTATACTGATTTAGCTTAATATAAATCATTTTCTTTCTAAAGTTGAGACAAGTGATAACATCACTGCCCTAATCTCTCAACATTCTATTAAAAGTTCTGTATCGTATATATTGTGACATAATGTTAGATTATGTTAAATGAAAGTAATTTGCGAACATGATCCCATACAGGGATGTAATTTTAAAGACTTGACATATGAACATTTCTTCTACTTACGAACAGGTGCTTTACATTGTCTTGCATTGTGTTCAACTTGCAAACAGACTCCAGAGCAGAACCCATTCGCAACCTGGGGACTGCTTGTACCAGACTATCAGTCATGTATGGATAGGAGTTGTCACTTGATTGTTTCAAAGATTTGGTGTGGTCAATTTTCTGTGTTGTTTACCAATGCAAAAAAAGTTACTTTCAGTTTGTTAAGTCTGCATGCACTGGTTACAGCTTTAAAAATTCTAGTAACAGTTTGGCAGAATGGATGGATTCCTTTTATAGTTTCACAAACATCTTAATCATTGCACAGGTTTTGATATAGACACCCCAGATGAATTTGGCAGGACCTGTCTTCATGCGGCTGCTGCTGGAGGGTGAGTAATGACCTTGTGCTTTTTGAGTCAATAGCACTGAACACTCAACAGTACTGTCGTGATCATAATTATATCCCTATGGCTCTCAGAGCAGCAGTTGGAACTTACAAGTAACTAGCACCATTATCTGTGTGGGAGAATGGCTAATTACAATGCAAATTTAAATGAAGTACTGCTGTCAAACATGACCTTGATCAGAAAGCATTTATTAAGACATCTTGCTGTATACCATTTTGCTGTTTATTCCTGTTAAGTACCTTTGCCGTATTAGGAGGTTATACTTGCGCAAAAATAGACTTAACCTTGAAGACATTGAAATTCATTCTGCAAAATCTAGAAATAGTCTGAATATCTTGTGAAAGGGTGGTTTCCCAATGATTGAGTTATTAAGTCACACATGAGTGTATCAAGCTATCGTTTTTGATCTCTGGTCTGTGCTCAACAGTCTGATTTTTAACCAGAACAAAAATAGGTTGTTTTGTTGGCTGTAGTTCAAGAGGGACGTAGATAGAATTCCCACTCGTGATCTCAATTCAGCAATTCTTGCTGAGGGAATCACCCTGTTCTGATTTAATTATGGATATTGGCCATTTAGACAGAGTGCTTGTTTGAACCTCATAGAAATTACAGCTAGGAAACAGACCATTCAGCCCCACCAGTCCATATGTTCTGTCATTAAAGATCTGTGTATATTTACTGCAAAAATCCCTCTGTTACAACCTAGCATTGAGGCTGCTTTAATGTAGAGTATAATTATTGCCATTTAATTTATTCAAAATGCCATCCTATTCGCATATAACAATACTGATTCCATGTCCCAAGTTTAGGTCATCTGATTTAATCAATGTCATGTCTTTTGAATAATTAACAAAGTTCTTGCTAACATTTGTAAGTTTGATCCCATAGAGCTGTATCCCATCAGGGAGAAAAGGGTGTTTCAAAACCTATTAGACCTGTAAGTCTTAGAAGAAAGTGATGCTTTAGTGACTTTCTTTTTCCCTAGAATCCTAATGTAATAATTGGTAATGGCAGCGCAGGCAACTGTTATACTTGCTAGAAACAATTGTGCTTGTACAGTTAATGATTGTTATTTAAAGTGCGATCAGTATGTGTGCGGAATTTGAATATAGTTTTACAACTTAGTTTTTCTGTATATTATTTTCCAGAAATCTGGAATGTTTGAATCTGTTGCTTAATAGTGGAGCTGATTTCAACAAAAAAGATAAATTTGGACGGTAAGAGATGAAATTGATTTCTAGAATAATTCATTAAGCAGCTAAGTGTAGAATTTAGAATTCATATAAAGGACTTTCCCAGGAAAAGATTATGTAGGTGTGTCTGCCTCATTATAGCTGCCCGATCTTACTTTTGGTTCAAATTTCCTCATACTGGGTTTTATTTTTGGTTTCTTTTTACGTTCAAATGAACTGATGTTGCTGTTAGCATGGGACTTTAGGTCCAATTTGCTAATACTGTTTTGCTGGGCTATTTTCATAATATTTTAGTGGCACCTCTCTGTAATTCTGTTTATTTTAGTACATTGTGACACACTTTTAATTCAGGTGGTCTTATTGTCCTGAAGTTAGGTTTTCTGCTTCACAGAAGAGAACTTGATATTCCTTTACATTCATGATCACCCATTTAGTACTAGTATACTCAATGTATTACGAGTGCTTCTGGCTCTTCAGAAAAGGGCTTGTGATTTTATTTCCCTCAAGAATAAATGAAAGGAAATATTAGAACTTCTGAATATGATGCTTGAAGTCATGACTGCTTGACACATAAGGCACATCTTTTGCAATGGAATTTTCCCAGTATTTCCAGTTCTCTGTCACATACATTAAACTGTTTAAAGCAAGATATAAAGAAATTAAGTATATCTGTGTATAATATTTAGGTTGCTATGTAACTGTTCTTTGAAAATTGCACACACATTGACGTCAGATTTAGTGTCCAGATCTGTGCTTGTATAGAGGAAACAAATCAGTGTCTTTCATAACTTTATTATCTCAGCTGCTATGAGGAGAGGATGATTCCCAGTTATCAGCAAAAATATCTTCCTCCTTTACTTGAAACAAGTGTAATTTATTAAGAACCTCAGTTCTGTTTTTCTGCATGGTTCTGTCATAAGTAGAAATTGGTCAGATGAGCAAGAACATTTGACTATCAGCCTTCCTCTTTTTGTTTTAATTGCATAGTCCTCTATCAGACATCAGTTTTCTCATTTCCTTGTGTTTTTTTTGTTTCCTTCAAATTTCAAATAAGTTGACATTACTGCTAGCATGTGTCATACTACTACTTTTCAAAAGAGTTTGGGTGTTTTATTAATTGTCTCATTTACCTACTGGAGTCCTCATCTTGTGATTTGATTTAAGTATGGAATCACGTATCTCATTTTCTCTGTTACGTTTGATCAGTCACCTATGTAGTTGAGGTTTGCTCAATTGATTTCCCTTATATCAAAATCTGATTTTATACCACACCGCCCCTCTTCTACTTCACTGCAATGATTTAAAGGGCCATCTTTGCTTTACACATGCAGAACTGCATAGCTATTCAACTCCTTCCGAGCATTGGCCTTCATTCAATTTATTTCTCTTGCCTATAATCCCTCCTGCTTTCAATGTCCAGAGAGACAGATTACCAGTGCTCTCGTCCTGCACCCAGGAATGGTAGACTCCCCTTGAGCTTGAGGCAAGAAAGCGACTGAAATTGAAAAGATGGGACCTATGCAGGAGACCTGATAACTAAATATCAAAACAGGAGAAGATCAACTGACTGATATGATGTATACTTGCTAGTTATTTTCCTCACCATGGTAATTCTGACCTTTTGTAATTTTTGCAAATGACATTTAATCAATACACAAGTCCATCATCCGAGTACATCTCTCAATGTTCTCTCAATAAGGAATTACAAATGTAATATACAATTTAATTTCTCCCCTGTTCTTACACATTTGAGGAAGAACTGGAAAAAACATTATTCCGAAGAATATTTTTTTCAAAATAAGTGAATGCTGATTTTTTTTTTAGATTAGCTTAGATACAGTGTGGAAACAGGCCCTTCGGCCCAACAAGCCCACACTGACCCACCAAAGCGCAACCCACCCAGACTCCATTCTCCTACATTTACCCCTTCACCTAACACTACGGGCAATTTACCTCGGCCAATTCACCTAACCTGCACATTTTTGGACTGTGGGAGGAAACCCACGCAGACGCTGGGAGAATGTGCAAACTCCACACAGTCAGTCGCTTGAGGCAGGAATTGATCCCGTGTCTCTGGCGTTGTGAGGCAGCAGTGCCAACCACTGTGCCACCGTGCCGCCCACTTTGTTACATATCCCATTGATATTTATGAACTATTTATTTGAAATTATTTATTACATTTGGTATACTTTATCATTCTCTGCACTTGCTTCTTTGACATTCATTTTGAATGAATTGGTAGTTCTGTAATGACTTAATTATTAATAAGAGCTAATTTCATTTCATGCAATCTGATGACAATGAAATTTATTTAAAGGAAGATAAGGAAAGAAATTAGGATTGTCTTTCACAGGTGTGAAAAAAATCAGATCTAAAAAACTATATGTTTTATTCACTCATGGCAAGTGAGCATTAGTGGCTGGCCAGCATTTATTGCCTATCCCAGCTGCCCATGAAAAAAACATAATGAGCTGCATTCTTGAATTGCTATAGTGTCTGTCCTGTTAGTTAGACTCACAATGCTATTAGAGAGGGAATTCCAGAACTTTTGACTATTTTAATGCTCCATTTCCTTCTGACCTTTTGCAACTTGTGCATTTGCACACCCAAATCCTGCTATCCATTTGAGATAGTGTTTTTTTTTAATATTTATCCTGCTAAAATGTACAATTTCACATTTTCCCACATTGTACTCTATTTACGAAGTCTTTGTCCACTCACCTGGCCTGTCTTTATCCCTTTGTCAACTTCTCCTGTCGTCTTCACAACTTTCTTCCTATCTATCTTTGAATAACCGCAGGTATAGCTGCCATTTCTTAGTTCTTTACTCCAAATCATTTATACAAGTTGTAGAATTGAGGCCCCAGCACTGGCCCCTGTGGTGCATCAGTTATTAGAACTTTCCAACCAGAAAGTGATCCATTTATGCCTCCTGTCAGTTTCCTGCTAACTAGTCAATCTCTTATATGTGCAAGTATATTACCCTTAAATCATGAGCTTTATTTTCTGTAATGATCTTTGTTGTTAAAACTTTATCAAATGCCTTTTGAAAATCTCAATACAGTACACTAAATTCAGTGCCTTCCATTCACAGCACGTTACTCCTTCAAAGAACTCCTATACATTGGTTAAACCTGATTTCCCTTTCATAAAAGGTATATGGTTTTAGTATTCAGGCCCGAATGAATATCATCCTGCAGCCATAATAGCAATTAACTCATACTACTTTGCCTTGATTTGTACTATCGGTTTATCTGTTCTGTTTTGATCGCGCATTCGTTACAGAATTTCAAGTTTTATTCTTTTGTTGTTTTTCATACTTGAAGTTTTACTTGCTGAGTTACTCTTAGGTCTATACTCTCTATCCCTTCCTGTCCTACTTTGTAAATTTCCCACATTAATAGCTTACTCTCTTAGCTTTTCTGTACTCTTTGATTTACCCATGTTTAGAGTGAGAGGGGAAAGATATAAAAGAGACCTAAGGGGCAACTTTTTCACACAGAGGGTGGTACGGGTATGGAATGAGCTGCCAGAGGAAGTGGTGGAGGCTGGTACAATTGCAACATTTAAGAGGCATCTGGACGGGTAAATGAATAGGAAGGGTTTGGAGGGATATGGGCCGGGTGCTGGCAGGTGGGACTAGATTGGGTTGAGATATCTAGTCGGCATAGATGGGTTGGACCGAAGGGTCTGTTTCCATGCTGTACATCTCTATGACTCTTAAGTACAGTAATTAATTCATGATAGAGTTAAGCTAAGCTGATGGTATTTAAAATGTTGCACATGCCTGCTACTAAATTGTGTAATTACACCTCTGATTCCTGAAGAAGGGCTTATGCCCGAAACGTCGATTCTCCTGTTCCCTGGATGCTGCCTGACCTGCTGCGCTTTTCCAGCAACACATTTCCAGCTAATTACACCTCTGAACAGGTTGATAAGAAAAATAGATTAAATAAAAATTTTAACTATTTACTTGGACAAGGTGTTTGGCAAGAGCTGTATCCAAACAAAAATCACTGCTTTCATGAAAAAGGAATAAAACAAAAATATGACAAGGCAGTTAATGGAACTTTAAATCATGATGTAGCTAAAAATAATAACCAAGTAGAAAGATATTTATTGATTTTTTTTTTCTATTCTTGTAAGGACCTCACTGCATTATGCTGCTGCGAACTGCAACTACCAGTGCCTGTTTGCCCTTGTGGGATCTGGAGCCAGTGTAAATGACCTTGATGAAAGAGGTTGCACACCACTTCACTATGCAGCAGCATCGGATACAGATGGAAAGTAAGTAATGGCAGGCAAATTGGAAATGGTAGGAAATTGGCGGTGACCTAGCCTTATTGATCCTTATTTGTATACAGAGGAACCTTGATAATCTGATGGACACAGGTGGGGGGTATTTTGTTTGATTAATTGAATTCTGGATAATCGAATGCTGGATAACAGTTTAGCTAAGCATCGGGACCTTGTGATTTTGCCGGATAATCCGACATTCGGATAATCAAATGCCAGATAATCGAGGTTCCTCTGTATGTTCTGCCACTTGAGGCTACAATTATTCACTCCCTGCAGAGGGTGAGGGGTGACCTTATAGAGGTTTACAAAATTATGAGGGGCATGGATAGGGTAAATGGGCAAAGTCTTTTCCCTGAGTCCAGACTAGAGGGCATAGGTTTAGGGTGAGAGGGGAAAGATATAGAAGAGACTCCTAACCCTCCCCAAAACATACACTAACGCTACCAGTTTTATAAATGTTGAGCATTTTTGAATGCTAGTTAGAAATTGGAAAATATGTTTGCAAAGTTATTTTTTGAAGGTTTATATAATTTTTAACTGATGGATCTTTGGAAGGGACAAATCAAGGTTAAACAATGTCATTTTCTTTCTTTTTCCTCAAAGTATTTTGAATTTCATCTCTTTTCATTTAAGTTTAGTTGCTTGGATTGTGGGTTTGTGCAACACAGTAATTCAAAGGTAAAATGGAACGTACAATGGTAGCATTTTATAGCAGAAATTGTTTGGATAATTTGAACTACAATGATACTGAGATATCAGACTATGTTCTTAATGATCTTGAGCTCCCAGATTGATCAGTTATTAAATATTTCATTGTGATTTGTAAAGGTTATCCAGCTTGGACTCCTTATTCCTTTTTTTTGCCAAATGTGGGAAACAACTCTATGCTTAGTCCCATTACCTTTCCTTTTTTCTGAATACTTTATAATGTATTCAAATATTGCCCCACATCACTTAAAACACAATTGCATTTAAGAATGTTCTGTGTGCTAACACCTTTAAAAAATACACAAATACTCTTTTGCTTCTTTTATTTTGCTGTTTAGATAGACAATAAAATCTGTTCATTAGACTATTTATTATCAAAATGTCTTGAGCATCTCTAACATAATTTCTCTTACATTTCTGTTAATATTTCAAAGCCTCTCTTTCTAGTATCCTAGAACAGACCTCTAATATGTCCTTTCCATGCTATTGATATCCTTACTAAGGCAGATGGCCCAGATCTTTCAGTCTCCAGATAATTGGAGACTGGATACATTGAACAGATTATCAATTTATCATGTCTTTCTTTTGAAAGTTTATGTATCTGAACCCTTAAATCTCTGCTTTGTCTTTTTACAGTTATGCCATTTACATTATAATTCCTTAATTTCTGAAAGTACATACTTCATATTTCTCTGCATAGTGTTTCATCTGATCTCTTATCAACTAATCCTCCCAATTTGTAAAATAATTTGAAAAATTAACCTTAAAAGCCCATCAATAATTACAGATGAATAAAATAATTCACCTTCATTTTTGAGTTTTTCTGTCTTCCTGTTGTGTCACAAGGCACTCCTTTTTTTTGGCAATTTGTGTTTTTATTGGCAGCTGCTATTAGATTAGATTAGATTACTTACAGTGTGGAAACAGGCCCTTCAGCCCAACAAGTCCACACCGACCCTCCGAAGAGCAACCCACGCAGACTTACTCCCCGACATTTACCTCTTCACCTTTTTTTTTGGACTGTGGGAGGAAACCGGAGCACCCGGAGGAAACCCACACAGACACAGGGAGAATGTGCAAACTCCACACACACAGTTGCCTGGGACTGGAATTGAACCCGGGTCTCTGGCGCTGTGAGGCAGCAATGCTAACCACTGTTCCACCGTGCCGCCCTCAATAGTTTGGAGGTCTGCACTGTTTCCACTCTTATTTCCTACCATTTTAAATATCTTGTCATGTGTGCTTCCAAAACATGTAGAAATTATTTCATTATTTATATTGTACTTTTCCCTTTAACTCAAAACGTCTTCAAAAATGTGTGGTTTACTGTTTTGTATTTGAAAATACTGAATGCTTGATTGAACATCTTGTCTAAAGTGCAACAGAGATTTGCAAATAGTTATTGTGCAAACTGCAGTATTTTTTAATTGAAAATCAGTTTCAGTTCAACGCAAAATATCATGCTTGTACTAGGTCAGTTCAAACTGATTCCTTAATGAGATTTTAGGATGCCTGGGAGCAATGTACCAAGTTGGTTTTACATTTCGCATTTTCTAATTGCCTCTTCAAAAGTTCCTGTAGATAAACCAGCAGTTTGATTTGACTTTCTGTAATATAATAGCTACTTTGTGTGCAAGCTGGGTTTTAAGGATGATTTTATGCTAGTGTTGTGGAAATGGTAGTTTTGTGAGTATTGATGTCCTATTGTGAAATCTGTCTTTCCTGGTCCATAGAAATATTTGAAGCCCACCATTGTTATGACTGACTGAGTCATTTGCTTTATTGCTGTTGGCTTACTGTATTATATATCAGTGTGTTGAACTGCTTTTATTTTGACTCCAACAACATAATTTTAACTCACTTTCTTAAACATTAACTCCAAAATGTAAATGTATTTTACCACACAAATTGTGAGGTGAATGACAAGTTTCCTTTTGACTGTTTGTTAACTTGCTAGTTGTAAAGCAACTTCAAAAGGCCAGCTTAATTTATGTTTAAAATTAGATGATTGAATTGTTTTACAAGAAATGGGTTTTAAGAGTTCAAGAACAAAATGCTTTCATTTGACATCTGAGTACATAGAGTACTTCTAAGTCAGTAATAGCTTCCAAGTCTTCGTAGCTGTCTTTTTGACAGGGGTATGATTCTTGCTTTGGGGTTACTGATTGAAGTTTGCTAGAAATGTTGAAATGTTACACCAGTCCTTATATTGCCATCAGTACAAGATGGTCATTAAAAATCCAATAGGGAGTTCAAGTGAAGCATTTAGTAATAGTAGGGAGAGATTGAAATGATTGTATAGGTGCATTTAAGAGGATTGCTGCAAGCATATGAAGGAAAGGAATAAATAGTTGTAATAATAAATAGGTTTAGATGGGAGGATTTGTGAATTGAGTATAAACACCGACCTGTGCAAGTTGAAGAGTGTGGTGCTGGAAAAGCACAGCCAGTCGGGCAGTGTCCAAGGAGCAGGAGAATTGACATTTCGGGCATAAGCTCTTCATCAGGAATGCTCAAAATGTCGACTCTGCTACTGCTTGGATATATCTGACCACCTGTGCTGTCCAGCACCACACTCTTGGACTCTGATCTCCAGCATCTGCCGTCCTCACTTACACCCTGTACATGTTGACCTGAATGATCTCTTTCTATGCTATGTTACCTATCTAATTCAATGTAGGGCAAAATGTTAGGTACAGTAGATTTATCAATATTTCAAAAGTGTTTAACTTCAACCTCCTGATTCATTATTTCCAATTCCCGATGTGGCCTCATTGATGATTTAAAACCAATTTATGAGATTTCATTTGCTAAGTCTTGCCTTCCCTTTCAAAATGTAGTTTCCACTTTGTTTATAGTTGAGTTTGCTTGGGTGAATTTCAATCACCACCTCTGTAGCAAATAATAATAACAAGTTTTGTAATATTGTTTTTTAAAGATTAAAGCCCCATCTTGTGGAGGATAAAATAATAGCAGCTGTTTGTGAGCCAAGTACTTGAGGACAAGTCTGCGATATTAATGCATATTGGAGTCGGTATTGGCTCAGGAATCAAAGATTGAAATTTGGTATACAGCAATTCAGAGAAGAAGATAAGAAACCAGTCTTGTGTCTTGGGAAGACTGGAGGGTGTCATAGGAGCAGAAGTAAGAGAGTTGATCCCTGAGCATGTTCAGCCATTCTGTGAGGTCATGACTGATCTGTGACTTAACTCTAATGTATCTTTCCCAAAGTGTGGTACCCTCACAGTCTCCGTATGATGGGTGTAACCTATGCAGGGCTTTGTATCCTGCTTCAGAACAGGTCTCAAGAAAAGCTAACATAACATGAAATGATGTAAGATTTGTTTTATACCATTGTAGGCAAGGAAGAAATTAAAATCCAGGAGATTTGTGAATTTTATTCATAATGTCCCTGCTTTTTTTTGATAAATACTAATGATCTGGAAGTTATTTGTTGACGATCTATGGCATTTATTTCTTTGAAGTAGAATGCAGCACTTATTCATTTCTTTATTTTACTGGATTGCTGATTTTCAGTGATGATTATTTTGTAAGTAGCTACTGATGTTTACTTCTGAGCTTGTCCTCATGACATGAAATGATTGCTGCTGTACTGTAACACACTTCCCTCAACACACCATACTCCAAAAGAACACAGCCCAGTAAGATGGAGACTGAGCTTTGTACCACTAAATCACATGCCACAATAAAGTGATGACATCATATGAGTGTACCTTGATGGTGTATCAGACATCTGTAATGAGACTTCCTGTGCAACACGTGTGATTTATCAGAAAACCAGCTTATAGTTAAGTATGGGTAAGCAATGGGAAATGCAATAAAATTTGGAGGTAATCTAGCACACGCTTTCAGATCAGTGTGAGCCACTGGAGGAAACCTACCTTGGAGAAGCTGTGGAGCAAAGCTAATGGATACCGCAGGAAAGAATGGTATTGAGCAGTTCTTCGGAGAACTTAAGTAAAAACAAAATATTGTGAATGTTGAAGATCTGAAATAAAAAAAAGTTCTAGAGTTTTGAAGTGGAGTAACATGCAACTTAGCATGCCTGACAGCATCAGAGGCAAGAAATAATGTTCTATGTATTTTCAGAACTTCCTGTTTTTATTTCAGATTACTTGCTAATTTGTAGTTTGCTATCCATTGTTAAAATAAGTAAGATTCTCTTTCTTTTTGTTTTTGGCATCAGCCATGAATTCATTGCCTTTATTCAAAATGTTCTGGGAGGATAGGCTTGGTTGGGGAAGTGACAGGTTGAAATTGTTTGCAGTTGAAAGCTACTAAAGCAGAAGTTATCCAAAAAATAAAAGCGATGTCTGAGGTATACAGTTAAAGACTTTTCTATCTGTAACTTAATATAGTAATATGCCTTGTTGCAGTTGGCTCTGTGGTTGTTAGTACTGCTGTTGTTGAATGAAACCTTAATAATCCCCAACGACATGAACCTGTTGAGATGAGATTGAAATTAGGATTAATATTTTAACACATGAAATGGCCACTGAAGAGGATGTAAGGAGTAATCTGCGGGGAGTGCATTGAGTCATTGTCAGTTTCTTTAATTTGTAATTCTGAAAAGACATTGAGAGTTGAGAGGGTTGACGCCCATTATGGCACAAAATATAGTCCAGTGAAATGCTTATCAATTACAGTAGCATTTTAATTGCATTATGACCAAATATATTTTTTAAACCTCACCCACAACATTAGTCAGTGCTTAAATGTGCTTTCTGTACAACTCAAAACTTAAAAATTCCTGAACTTTCCATGAATAAATAATCTAATAAAAGGTCATTGACCTGAAATGTTAACTCGTTTTCCACTCAAATATCAACTCATGTCAACTCAAATGCTGCCTGATGAAATTTTCAATATTCTCTGCTTTTATTATATGGAAACGCAATATTCTTGCATGTGCTTTTTAAGGTGAAGTGTTGGTGTTCACTCAACTCATGACTTTTTCTCCATGTTCAGGTGCCTGGAGTATCTGCTCCGCAATGATGCAAATCCTGGAATTCGAGATAAACAGGGCTATAATGCAGTGCATTATGCAGCTGCTTATGGGCATCGTTTATGTCTTGAACTTGTAAGTCTATTCGATTTTCTTAATTGAGAAACTAACCTCTAAATGTTTTGGTCGATGTGATAGAACTGAATGATAAAGTAATTTGGAGGTAGCAAATGTGTTAAGTTCCATATTCCTCTTTGTTATAGAATAACTTTGATCTCTTATGTAGACTTCAGTACGATTGCCAACAGAAATGTATCGCATCCAGCATTAAGGATTTTTCATTATTTATACCCCTAAAGCTCTTCCCAGCCAGTGAATTTCCATGAATTGCAGTTGCAAGAGGAAATAAAAGAAATTAATGAATGATTAATCTACGTTCGTTGAGAGAGGAATATTAGCCAAGATAGCAGAAGAACTGTTACTTTTGAAATATAACCATGTGAAATTTTACATTTTATAACTGTAATTTTCATTTAATAATGTGTTGTTCAGTATATTTTCACAATAATTCACTAAAGTGCTATTCTAGATTGAGGTTCGGATCTCAAGTGGTGCATTAGCCCAGAACCTTCTGAACTAGTGACCAACTAAACTAAGTAGATTCTATATTTCAAAGCCAGAGCTGTAATCAGGTGAATAATCTGACTTGTCCATTCTTTTTCACCTAATTTGGGGCCGGTCAACCTGTTTGTATTTTATGAGCAGACATATTGAATCATGCACAATATATAGCATCACCACAGCTATTCAATCCACCTATTTTGCTACTCCACACAAGAGTCATGATTTCCCTTCCCATGTACTTACCAGATATCAGTATTTCACCATATCCATTCTTTCACACTTGCTCTATCTCGTTTCCTTTTGAAAGCACCTAAACTACTTGTCTTGGACCATTTTCAGTAATGGCAAATCCTGTATTTTAAATGCAATATTCCAGTACATATGTTTCTCCTTATTTCCTAAATGGATCATTATTGGCTAACTGTCTTGTATTTGTGGCATCAGGTTTTGGTATCGTCTACATGTGGAAACATTATTCTCCCCACATCTCTCCTGTTCATAAGGATAGAAACCTTAACCTTTTCAATCTTTCCCAATAGCTGCAATCTACAAATTCCAGTAATATTTAGCAGGTATAGTAAACCTAGATTTCCAAAATGAGCTGCGGTGTCTCACTAAAGTTTATGGACTCATTGGTTTGGGGTAATATAATAAGAGGATTGGTTAATATACAGGAAGCAGAGTGGGCAGAATTAGTGTATTTTCAGATTGCAGACTGGGACTAATGGATCAGCACTGGGTCTCAGCTATTGTTAATCTCCATAAAGTCATAGAGATATACAACATGGAAACAGAGCCTATGGTCCAACTTGTCCATGCTGACTCGATATCCTAAATTAATCTAGTTCCATTTGCCAGCACTTTGCCCATAACCATCTAAACCCTTCATATATCCATCCAGATGCCCTTTAAGTGTTTTCATTGTACCAACCTCCACCAGTTCCTCTGGCAGCACATTCCATACACACACCGCCCTCTGTGAAGAAGTTGCCCCTTAAGTCTCTTTTAAATCTTTCTCCTCTCACTCTAAACCTATGCCCTCTAGTTCCACCCCATGGAAAATACCTTGTCTATTTATTCTATCCATGCCCCTCAAGATTTTATCAGCCTCTGTAAGGTCACCCCTCAGCCTCCGACGCTCCAGGGAAAACAGCCCCGGTCTATTTAGCCTCTCCTTTTAGCTCAAATCCTCCAAGCCCGGCAGCATCTTTGTAAATCTTTTCATGTTTCACAACATTCATCCTCGATGAAGCGATGGATAGTAATATATTCAAGTTTGCTGATGATACAAAGCAGGTGGGAGAGTGACCTGAGAAGGAAACACAGGAGGCTGCAAAGGTATAGCCAGATGAAATGTGTGGGCAACAAGTGACAGATGAAGTTTGCTATGTGTAAGTGTGGGGTGAAGGGGGGAACGCAGGGAGGAGTAAACAATAAGTGGAGCTGGGGTCAGAGAGACAGTAGAGCAGACAAAGGCATGGTGAGTCGGGCTAAAAGAAAAGCTTGTTAATGAGCACCATTTGTGGTTGAAATTGCATTGACTGTGATGAAAGCAGCTCACGTGATAACAAGGCCTAGTGTGTGGGGGTGAGGGAAGGGGATGGAAGAAGGAACTCAAGCCTTAAACTTATTGAACTTGATATGAGTCCTGAAGAAGTCCTAATTTTAAAACATCTCATTTTCCACTTGGGGACACTGCAGCCTTCAATACTTAATATCGGGACTGAATGCTTGGCATTCTCTTGCTTTGCTGTCCATACCTTGGTCTGCCTGCATGTGACTGTAGACAAACAGCAATGTGACAATCATCTCTTAAATGCCCTTAATAGCTCTTAAACGTAACACAAAAAGGCAGGATAAATATAACTCCGCTAATTACAGCCACATCACACTACCCTCGATTGTCAGGTCAGTTGTGGAAGGTATTATCAGCAGTGCTGTTAAACAATACTTGCTTAGTCATAACCTATTCTCTGACTGTCCAAATGGGTCCCACCAATGCCACTTACATTCGACCTCTTACAACCCTAGTTCAAACATAGACAATAAAGCTAAATTCCAGAGGTGACATGAGTGTGACTGTCATTGACGTCAAGGTTACATTTGTCAAAATGTGGCAGCAAGGTACCCTAATAAATCTGGAGTCAGTGGGAATTGGGGAAAACTTGCTGCCAGTTGGAGTCATACCTAGTAGTTGTGGTTATTAAAGATTAGTCATCTCAGCTCCTCGAGCATCTCCACAGGAGTTCCACAGAATAGTGTCTTTGGCTCAACCATGCTCAAATATTTCATCGATGACCTTTCTTCCACCATAAAATCAGAACTTAATGGTAAGGTCCTGGGGAATGTTGCTGAATTGTATCTTCATGCAAAGGACAGCCACATTCTTCTCTGATTAGCTCTTTTGTCCAGGGTTAATCTGAAGCTACATGATTGAGTGTAACCAAACTGAGCATTGTTGAGGATATTACTGAGTGAGTAGGTTCTGCTTATTGATGACTCCTGCCTTCTGACCTATCTCGACCTTCATAAACCATTGAGAAAAATTCATAAATGGAAAATAGTCATGTCATTCAAATGTTTCAGACAGTTTACATCAATAAGACACAAGTCTGTACTTATTTGTTGTTAATACTCTGACATTCCCCTCCTTTTGATAAAACAAAGATGAATTTGGAACACAGGTTGCCAAAATTAGTAGGCCAGTTTTAATTTGTAATAGTTTTGTGAAATATGAGAACAACTGTTAGTAAATATTTTACATCCTTTAAACAATGTATTGCACACTGTTCTGAGAACATTTTGAGCAATAATTTGCCAGGTAGCTGCCATTTCTAATCTGAAGAGTAAATGCCTTTCTAAATATTCTGAAAATGATTTTAAACCCTAATGCATGGCAAGATCAATGAACAAAGTATAATGTTAAAATTTTGCTTTCACTGTGTTTTTCACCAAGTCTGCACAATGGAAATGATTAATGTGTCTTCTGCCATCAAACCCATTGTATGGGGAGAAAACAGTCCTGTTTGTACTTGAAGTTTACTTTAGTGGAAGTGAAATTGCATGTTCTCCATAGATGTTTCTTGATTAACTTGACAATTTACCCTACTATTGTTTCCGAACAGAATTGCTAGCCATGTTTAGTTGGTAAAAAAAAGTAGATTGCCACTTTTTATGAAATTCTAATAATTCACCTGTGAGCAAGGCAGTGAATATTTTGAATAAGCCTGTGTTCGTTTCCTGCACCAGTATTTCTGATAACAAATGAGGGGCTTTGTCATGGTATAATTAGTAAATGAATAATGAGCCAGCCAAGTTTTGTAAACAGTCTAATGGTGCATCGATATTTATCTGAAAGAAATCATGATGCTATCAAATTCAACTTGTGATTAAAAAGCAAATGTTCAGTACAACCATTAAGATTCTATACTTAGTTAATGTTGACTTCAGTGGGATCAGGTAAAGACTGTCCACAGTCAATTGGTCAAGTCTGCTGCTGGGCGAAGGAAAAGAAAATTAGTGAAATTGTTCTTTTAAAAAAAACTCCCAGTTTATATGCCATCAGAGAAAGAATTGGACTTGCCAAAGCAAAATACACTGACACCAAAGAAGCAAGGAACAAATTAAAACAACTAGATCCTGGCAAAGGCGACTGAATGAAGACCAGCAAAGGATGATTGAACTACAAAAAGATCATGGAAAACACTCAAGGGATGTCAAAATCAACATTAAACTGATTTTGCAATTACATTTAGGAGGAAGAGGGTGGTCAACAGCATTATTAGTCTTTTGACAACTGATGATGCTCATGTTGCCAGTGGAAATAAAGAAGCAGTAGATGCATTATTATTTTAAGTAGGTATTTATAGACACTGAAGAGTCTGCATCCAAGGAAACTAATGTTGCACCAAGGACAGGGCTCGATCCGAAATAAGTATGAGAAAAGTATCAGTGATGAAAACTACTGGCACCAAAGAGTGACAAGTGCCCAGAATTAAGCAATATATTTTTTATGCTGTGCATGCATGCATGCATTAAATATCTGCTCATGTAAAAATAAATTAAACCTGTGTTTCATTTTATTTTTAGATGTGTGTAGAATCAAAAGGATGCTTAAAACTTTTGAGCTTTTACCATTTAGTAAATTGGGTTTTTTCAACTTTTTCAGATTGCTAATGAAACTCCTCTTGATGTAGTAAGTTATTATTACATTCATTTCATATCTTGCATCCTAACTGTCATTTAATATCATAGCCTTTAATACATGGATGAGAGTTTGTGCTAAATATGTTTGTTTTGTATGTTTAAAACCCACTTAATTTCTCCCCTATTTAGTTACTATTTTAACTTTGAATATATGAGTCAGTTCAATCCTATATTTTTCGAGAATGAAGATACTTTAGTTACCTTACATACGATATCAAACAATGCAACATATATTTTACATCACTTTTCACATTGTGTAAAAAAGATGCACTAGCATTGCTTCCAAAATGTCTGTTAAAGGATACAGTATCCTTTGATTTTTACATGTATAATTACAAATCTTAAAAGGGCGAAAAGACTTTAAAGTCACTCCCTTAAGTGCATCAGGTGACCATAATGAAAAGGTTGTGTGCTGACTTCCACATTGTTGACAAAGCAACTTGCTGGAGAAAGCAAAATATTAGATCTGCCTGAAAGTCAGGATTTCTTGATCCTAAATATTTATGAAATTATTCAATAGCCCTTAACAAAATCTATTGACATTAGTTTTGCCATCTCCCCTGAAGTTTATCCCATGAAGCTTTATATTAGCTCTGTACTGATATTTTCCTACCTAAGATTGAATATATACTGCCATGCTCAAGAACTTTTATCAGTTGTCTTTGTCCACATAATATTTATTTTCTAATGTATTTTATCTATTTTCTTAGTTGATGGAAACATCAGGTACGGACATGCTGAATGATTCTGATAACAAGGCACCCATCAGTCCTTTGCATTTGGCTGTGAGTATAAAATGTTTATACAAATGCTTTTGTAGAATATCTGTCTAAAGTATATCTGGATTATATACAAACATTTCAGTCAAATCACGAGTTTTTCATGTCCAGAAATGGATTGTAACTGTTGTACAATCTGGAATGTATTTAATCACCTATGTAACTGTTTTATTCTAGCCATAAAGCTAACCTGTTGAACATAATGTAATTTTATAAATTTTTTGAGAAAGCTTTTTCACATATTTTTGACTTATTGCAGCAGAAACTTTATGATGTTGAGTGGGGAATATGATTTTGTTTACCAATGTGGGATATAAATGAATTAATGTTATTTCTGCAAGTATAAATTCTGATACAGAACAGGAATGAGAAAATACATATTCAGCAAAAAGAAAGGATATGTTAGCATGAGACGTGAATACAGAACAATGGTGGATATATGGGCAAACAGGAAAGCATCTGTTCCCCCCTTACACGCGGACACAGGAACAAACCCTAATCAAAGAGGTCAAAGTGGCCTCTGAATGGAAATAGATGCTGATAGAAGAAAAGATATGCCTAATCAATAATCTACAATAGACTGACGTCAAACACCCTTATGGGAGTCAGAGATAAGAGTTTGTCACGGACAAGACAGGATAAACAGAAGTTGTGGGATAAGTCTTAAGGAAATCTGTGACGTAAGCGAAGCAGGGAACAGACAATGGAATAAGGAAAACATATGGGAAAAAACAGTATAAATTGCAAGGGTTTTTTGGGATATACTGTGCATTTTGTCATTGCCTTACCTGGTAATTAGACAAAGCACCCACCTATAGGTGTATAAATAAAACGACGCTGTTGTTCAGGTATTTGTCTCGGACTGAAATTATTAAAGTGAGTGAGCTTTTGTTTCTCACACCAACTACATTAAAACCACAAGCAATATACAAACCCGATTATAGTTTGTAATTCTAAATATAAGCTAATTTGCTGTTGATTTAAACAGTGCACAATTTGATCTATGTCATTCTCTAAAGTGATTTTACTGATTTCCCATTGGAAGTGAATCTGAACTTTTGAACATTAAGGATTAATTTCTCCTGCAATATTTGGGAGTGCGGGTTTTGTCATATAATTTTACAATATTCAGTTTTACTTCTTTTAATGTTTATTCAAAATGCATTTTTTTGTGCTAAACAAACCTCTTTTCTACATTTTCAGGCTTACCATGGACACCACCAGGCACTGGAGGTACTGGTACAGTCTCTCCTAGATTTGGATGTGAGAAATAATAATGGTCGCACACCGTTGGATCTAGCAGCTTTCAAAGGACATGTAGAGTGTGTGGATGTATTAATCAATCAGGGAGCATCCATTCTTGTTAAAGATTTTGTGACTAAAAGAACCCCAATTCATGCTGCAGGTATGTGTAGATTTTGTTACAATATTGCACCAAATGAATTTAACCAAATTTTCATCATGTTTGTGCAAAATCTACATTAATGGTGTAATGTAGGAAGTTGCTGCAGCATGGGACTTAAGAATTGTAGCACAGCAAAGGCAGTTTGCATATACTGAATCCAACCATCTGGATCTGGTGTAAATATATGTGCTGTCTCCTTACCTTTTTACCATACAATCTCGTGAAGAAGTATAAGGCAAAATAATTGGCGGAAGGGTTAGAGAATTTGATATTAACTTACAAAAACATCCAGAAAATTTCTCTATAATTCCCAAATGCAAATCATCAGCTGTGCCCACCCTTTAGCCCTCCTTATCCCAGATAGCTAATAACTTACGGTGAATACCTACCACTCAGGAACTTATGAGGTGCCTTTTAACAGAGGTGAAACGAATCCAGATGCTTTGAGTTGCTGAATTTCTCCAGCATTTTTGCTGGTTATATTTCCTTTCCTTTTCTGCTGAAATATTCTCATGTATGACTTTGTGACCTCCTCGATTTGTCTATTCCAGCACAGTTCAGGCTTGTCTCCCAAGTTCTAGCCTCTATAAGCTTAAGATAATCTAAAACTCTGCCCAGTATCCTAACTTGTGTCAAAACCCTACATCCATTAGACCTTGTTTGCTGCCCGACACTGGTATTTAGTTAACTTACCTCTTATCAACATATAGTTATTAAAACTGAAATGAGGGAAAATTTTTGGAATTCTCTAATCCCGATGACTGTGGAAGCTCAGTCATTGAATGTGTTTGAGACAGAAATGACAACTAATGATACTGAGGCAGTAGTGTGAAAAGTGGCCTTGAGTTAAATGGTCAGCTAAGGTCTAATTGAACAGCAGAGCAGGCTCAATGGGCTGAATAACTCATTCCTGTTCCTCTGTGCAAATGCCCAAGACAACAGCATCCCTTCAGGATGCAGTCCTTGAAGAATCCCATTAAACCCAGCCACTAAAACCAGACTTGGTTGTTGGTGGCAATATTACCTATGCAACTTAGTCTCCGATTTGGTTCAACGCTTGTGTGAAGTACCATGCAACATTATACTTCAGAAGTCTCTCTCTCTCTCTCTGTCTCTGTCTCTGTCTCTCTATCTCTATTTCTATCTATCCCAATCCCTCTCTCTCTAGCTCTCTATCTCGTTATCTCTTTCTATCCAGCTCGCTCTGGCTCTTGTTCATTCTGGCTGTTGCTCACTCTCCCACTTTGGCTTGTTGCTCATGCATGCTTCCTCCCAGTGCTGGTTGTTATGACAACTGCAGTAAATTGCCTGTTGTTGCATTCGGCTTGTTTTAACTCACCATCAAAAATTCAAGGATGCATTTCAACAGGCAGGTCATGAAGATTTTGGGAGGTTCTAAATTGTTTTTGTAGCTGTGCATGAAGTGATGAAATCTTTAATGTTAGCAATGCAGAGCTAATTGGTAATATCACAACTTTCCTTATCCTAGGATCCCTACTGTGTGGAAACAGGCCATTCAGCCCATAAAGTCCACATCAACCCTCCAGAGAGGATCCCACCTAGACTTATCCCTCACCCTATCCCTGTAACCCTGCATTCCCCAAGGCTAATCTTTCTAGCTTACACATCCCTGGACATTATTGGCAAGTTAGCATGGCCAATCCACCCAGTCTGCACATCTTTGGATTATGGAAAGAAGCGAAGCACCCGGAGGAAACTCGCACAGACACAGCGAGAACACGCAAGCTCCACACAGGCAGTCACCCAAGAGTGGAATCAAATCTGGGTCCCTGGCACTAAGGCAGCAGTGCCAGCCACTGAGCCACCTTGCCAAATGTGCCCTTGAATCTGCATCTGTTAGTGGAGCACAAAGATTAATTTAATTACCCACTATTACTTTCAACAGCGAAGGAACTTGATGGATGCATCAGAGATTCCATAGGCTTTTTTTAAGATTATGCCACTGAAGCAGTTTTCGTTTTGACATCAGAATGTTGCAGGGAAGTGGTTCATAAAACACAATCTCATTGATCCATGCAAATGACATGACATGACCAGAGGAAAATATGTATGAAAATTTGTGCTTTCATTTTTACATGACCCAGATCTTCCAGGGAATGGCAATTATTGTCAGGTTGACACTCTGCCTGAATGTTCCCCCTTGATACCGCTCTGCATTTCGTGCTTGGGCTTCCAAGCCTGGCTTTACTAACATCGTCAGAGCTCTAGTGTAGAATTGTGCCTTTTTTTTTTAAACAACTTGAGCTGCAAGACAGTAAGTTTGAAGATCCAGTTTGAATGTTAGTGAAGGGGTGAGTTGATAAGGTAATAATTTGTAGGGGGATAAGTGAGATGGAGTGATAGATGGCTGGTGGCAAATTGAAATGCCCTCAATTTTCTCACAGGTCAGCATATCAAGACATTCTCAGAGACTCAGTGTGCATCTCTATTTATATGTCCTCTCTCCAATGATCTAAAGACAAGAAGATTTGGACTATAGTGAGCACATGGAAAAATAGTCACCTGATCCATGCTACTTTTTCATTTCAAGGTTTAAAAAGTTGTAAGCATACAAGTAAATGGGAGAAGTAAATAATTATTTCAAACTAATTTGCTGGTAGGTGCGAAGTGTAAAATAAGGGAAACTTCTCAGACTGGAAATATATATATATATAAAGTGATTTTCAGCAGGCAGGTACTGCTCTTCATGCTCCTTCAGGGAGCAGTTTGAACTTTATTGAGAGAACAACATCTGTTGTTAAAGCCACTAAATTTGGAAGGATAGCAATTATAATGAGGATTGTGGAAAAGTTTCAACAGTTGTAGAACTAGCAAGAGTTTAGGCAAGAGGTGTAGATAATTGTGAGGAGAAAACCTTTTAAGCAGTAAGAGGCAATGATTTGGAATTAATCTTTGCTATAAAATAAAACATTTTTTTGGAAAGAACTCAATCACAAAATTCACTTTTTTTTAAAACTGCTTCTAAAAATAGCAAATAAAGAAAAAGTTGTTCATTTCTGGAACTTACAGTTCAACAATCACAAATTTCAGTGGAACTCATTTATTTCAAGCCTAATGGTTGTACAATCTTCCTCAACCATTTTACCTTCTTTATCATAATTCGTAACTAGTCAGGCTCATCAATGACATTTTAACGGAGTATGGGATGGAATAGCAAGCGCTCTGCTACTTCAAACTTAGCAAACTACTTCCGGGGTCTGTATGTTAGCTTAACGTGCAGCCTTTTTAATACATCAGTAGTTACACCTAAATTAGCTATACATACACAGTTAAGATCTAATTTAAGATGCATTTTAATCTGATCGAATGAGTCAACATTAAGAGCATATTCTTTGCTAAAGCACACAATGTTTAAGAAATGTTTGAAATGATATAGAATCATAAAGAATTATGTAGATGAGTTATGTAGTGAATCCCTTAATACAAGTTCTCAGCCTGTGCCTTTCCCAGGACATGTTTTATGGTGATGCTATTGAAAATCCAGGCAATTTGTTGGACTGTTTATTTAATTATGAAAATGATGATTGCCCAATATTTGTCTTGAAAGTTATGGCGTAAGCTGGCTCAAGTCTGGATGTTGTCCAGACATTAAATTTCTTCATTTTCCAAGTTGTGAATGGAGTTGGACATTGCAGGATTTATTTTAATTGACAAAGATACAAGCTTTTCCTCATAAATTATTCCATTCACTTTATTTTTTTTAAGCAACAAATGGTCATTCAGAATGCCTGCGGCTCCTAATAGGTAATACTGACCTCTACACGGCAGTGGACATTCAAGATGGAAATGGACAGTGAGTAAAATATTTTAATGGAATTTCTACAGAAAAAATTGATACTTTTGTAATGTTTAAGGGGAAGTTTACTCTGGAAGTAAGGGGAAACAAATTATGTTTAATGTAAGCTGTTTTCTTCTTTATGACGATTGATTATATGTATTTTTAATGGCTCAGTTTACAAAATGACCATATAGAAGCTGGGAGCAGGCCAACATTTATCTGCTCTTACTATAAATGTTCAGTAAGTTATTATTTGAAGCTACTAACTGCTTGAAGGAAATTTTTGTACTCCCTAGATATTTGAATTGATTAAATCATTGAGTACCTGAGCAATGCAGACTGCAACAAATCATGTCTGGTGGGGTGGAGGTTGGGAGATTTGAGAAGTGACCTTTGCCCCCAATGGCAATGTAGTTCAGTGATCCCTGTTGGAAGTTAATGTGAATAAGTATTAGGAAATA